>NW_022634568.1:0-3431 GCF_010015895.1 Lontra canadensis
CACAGGTACAAGATGCACCTGTATGGCCTGCACGGCGGGCAGCGCCACGGCCCCATGTCCACCGTGGGCATCACTGGTGAGTGCAGTCGGGCCTTCAAAACTGTTTTGGGTAAGGTCTCATTGGTGGAGCCTTTAGGGTCTCCATGGTTCAGTGCGGTTCAGCTGCATTGAACCCACCTTTCGTCCAGTAGCATACAGGACAGGCATGCAGTGGGTCAGGAAGTCCGAGTGCCAGGAGTGTGCCAGAGAAGTCCTTGGCTGGAAGCCTTGAGGCAGTGATACAGTGACCCATATGTGGCTTTCAGCTTTGCCGGAAACTCTGGAAATGTCTTTTTTCTGTAGTTGGGGCAAATGCCATGAACTATTCAACCATTCAACAAATATTTATTATATAAGATTCAAGCTTACACACAAAGAGGAAGAATAGCGTCGTGAACTCCCGTAGGTCCGTTGCTCTGCTGCATCCTGATATTAACTCCTTGCTGGTCTGACTCATCCCCACCTGCTCACTTCCTGCCCCCCTCGCACTGGAATGTGTTCTTAACTAACAGCTTACTGAGAGTAATTTACATACCATAAAATTCATCCACTTTAAATATGCAACCATCAGCACTAACTAATTTTAGAACTTTCTCTGTAGAGCTCTAACACTATCTAATTTTAGGACTGTATTTGTAGATTTGCCTTTCCTAGACATATCGGATAGATGGTATTGTACAATAACGTGTTCTTCTGTGTCTGGGTTCTTTCATCAAGCTCATTTTGGGGGTTCATCCATGATGTAATATGTAGCAGAACTTCATCCCTTTACAGTCAAATAGTATTTTGCTGTATGGATATACTGTTGCAAAGATCCCAGATGCTCAAGATTTCATCCTATACTTCATGATTTTATATTTAAGTGTATTGCTCTTTTTTAAAGGACTGTTTAAGGGATGCCTGGGTTGTGCAGTTCGTGAAGCTTCTGTACCTGGAGTGGGGCTGGATCTCATGACCCTGAGATCATGACCTGAGCTGAAATCCAGGAACAGAAGCCCAACCAACCGCAGAGCCCTGCGCTGGGTGTGGAACCTGCCTAAGATTTCTTCTCTGCTCCTCCCCAACTCATGCATGCACTCTCTCTCTCCCGAAAAAAATTTGAAAAAGTATTTTAAAATAGTTGCAACACCATTATTATACCTTTAAAATTGAACGTTAATATCAAACATTAAGTATGTAGGTAGTATTAGTTTCCTGGTTGTCTCATAAGTGTTGTTTTCCAATTTGTTGCTGGTATTGAGTCCAAAAAAAGGGGAAAACACTGCAATTGGGAGAATTGGAATTTTAGATAGGGTGGTCACAATTGGCCCTGAAGAGGTGACATTTGAACAAAGACTTAAAGAAAGTGTGTACATGAGCCATGCAGACATCCAGGGTCAGAACATTCACACAAAGGGGACAGTCTGTGCAAAGGCCCTGAGGTAGGAGGCTGCCTGGTAAGTTTGACAGACCATGAAGAGATCACAAAAAGACTTCAATGATAAGCAGAAATGGATCTTAAGTTAGGCCTACAGAGCTGGCCCACCTACTGGTCTGAATCCAGGAGAGCCAGGACCTCAAGTACTTTTTCCAACAATAGGAAATATTCTGTTTGCATCTATTCCCAGACCCCGAAGGGGAGCCCTCTACCAGCACCCTTCAGAAGCCACACTTGGGAGAGCTAACCGTGACAGATGCCACCCCTGACTCCCTGCGCCTCTCCTGGACCATCCCCGAGGGCCAATTTGACCACTTCCTTGTCCAGTACAAGAACGGGGATGGGCAGCCCAAGGCGGTGAGAGTGCCAGGGAATGAGGACCAGGTCACTGTGTCAGGCCTGCAGCCAGACCACAAGTACAAGATGAACCTGTACGGCTTCCACAGGGGCCAGCGTGTGGGCCCGGTTTCTGCTGTCGGTTTAACTGGTGAGTACACAGCAGGACACTGGGCCCTGGACACTGGACTCAGTTGCTCCTTCATGTCAGTATTCAGGTGTTTTTGTCCCACTGTCCCTGAGACTAGAACCTCCCAACTTCCCAAGGATGGTTCTGTTTGTGTCTTTACTCCAAGACTTTGGTGATGCCCCAGCCATCTTATCCTTCACACACAAGCTTTTTATTTTTTGTTTTGTTTTTGTTTTTAAATTAATCTCTATCACCAACATGGGGCTGGAACTCACAACCCTGAGATCAAGAGCCACGTGTTCTACTGACTGAGCCAGTCAGATGCCCCCACACACAGACTTTTTGGTCCTTGAAGAGGCAGGGTACCAGGGAAATAACAGACTCAAAGAGACGTGGGGTTGACCCTAGCCTCGGCCCGTTCAAGCTGTGTGACCGCAAGAAGGTCGCTCCTACCTCTCTGTGCCTCCCTTTCTTCATCTGCAAAGAAGAGGAAGAAAATTAGTTTCTGAGAACTCTTAGGATGCATTCTCATAATTGTTGATTTCAGTGGGTACAATGGTCTGTGTTTCCCAACCCAGACTGATCTCCATTTATGCCAAATGAGCAGGAATCCTGCCACCATGGATGCTCTTACTCTGATGGTTAGTATTAGTCGTATGCAATTCCGCAAGGCACCACCCCTTCCTTCATTACTTGCTAACGGGGCCGTCAGTTGCTTCTGTTAAGTTCTCTCGGAGCTATTACCCTTTGATGCTTAAGACCCGATTTCCAAACAGAACAGATAGGAAACAAGACAATTGTGTAATCGGTGATTAAGGAAGAATGAAATCCTATGCAGAACAGAAAAGCCGAGAGAAACCTGGGGGTGTGATGAGTCATCTGCACCATAAATTACCAAGAGAGTAAATACAGGGTCCAAAACCACCCAGGTACAAAGACAACCTCCTGCCTCTTCTCTTTGGCCTCCACTGTGAAATCTAAATTTGCCTCTATAAAGTACTCAGAAGGCTTCTAAACCAGAAGAGGCATTAAAAGTACTCACGAAGTAGAATTTCCAAACCTGAGTAGCTGTAACTCCTGATGGGACCCGTCAGGTGTGCTTGGCAGTGTTAGGAAGCCTCGGTCCTGTCCCTCCGTGCAGATTTGCTCTGCTGCTCCCAAGGGCTCAGCGCCCGCTACACACGTACAGCACCATAGCAGTCCCAACCTCCCATCATGATGTCCCCAGGAGCATGCTCTGTCCCTTGGTAACTGAACATTCAAACCAGGGATTGAGGTTTGGGTCTGTGGGGCCTGGCATCTAGGCTGCAGGACCTTGATGTTTCTTGATGTGTCTGGGAGAAACCTAAGTATCCTTCACCGGAAGCGGGCCCACAGGGCATGTCCACACATTCTCTTCGTCTCCTGCTCCAGCCCCAGGAAAGGACCACGAAATGCCAGCCTCCACAGACCTACCCACCGTGGCCCCCGAGCCTCCCACCAAGCCCCGCCTGGGGGAGCTGGCTGTGA
>NW_022634569.1:0-3431 GCF_010015895.1 Lontra canadensis
TTTTTAAGGATTTTATGATTTTATTTACTTATTTGACAGAGATCACAAGTATGTGGAGAGGCAGGTAGAGAGAGAGGAGGAAGGAGGTTCCCTGCTGAGCAGAGCACCTGATGTAGGGTTCAATCCCAGGACCCTGGGATCATGACCTGGGCTGGAGGCAGAGGCTTAATCCACTGAGCCATCCAGGTGTCCCATCCCTACTAATATTTTCAATATTCTTGGGTATAGTGGAACTGAAATTTAGAAATGTTGAGCTGGTCTTAAAAACATTAGAAACTAGCAAGATGTTATTTTTTTCCTAGAAATTCTAAATAAATAATACTTTTATTTTGGCATAATGTTTTTAATATTCTTGCTAATTGACACATAATCATTTTACCTTTGAGAGGAAAAATCCACTTTCTGTGAAAGCAATTAGAAATAAATAAACAGATTAGCATATAGCTTTTATAATTATTTTTGTTAATATAAAAACATTTTAATCAATTTTGCCTTGAAATATAAGTATAATATATTGACATCTTGCTTTTAAGAAAAATTATAAGAAGCACAACAATTACTCAATGAGTAAAAATAAATAATTTAGACTCCTATAGCTTCTAATTTATGTAGAAATATATAAGGGAGAAGAGAAATAGCATTAAAAAGGGTAAGAAGGAAATATAGAAAAAGACATAGACTGGCTTTGCCAATCAAGTTCAGTACTGAATTCACTAATCAAATTCACATTGCAAACAATTTGCAAGGTTTAGGACATACAGAAGGAGGCATTAGTGCTGGAGAGAGATAATTATTACCCAGTCATCCTGGTAGGGAACTGGGGAGGTTGCACAGGGTGATAGGTATTGAAATAAGATCTGTGAAGGAAGTTCAGGCAAAAAGCAGAGAGGCACATGACTTTTTATGCAGAAGTAAAAGCCTGTGTAAATCTGCATAGTTTGGAGAGAACATGACACCTGGAGATTCTGCAAGCTTCCTGGCATTGGTAGACCTTAAGCAGATGGTGGAATTTGTGGGTAGACTTACTAAAACATGTCATACAAGGCCTTTCTGTCACATAGGAGAATCTGTAATTTACCCCCATAGATTTTGGGAAGCCACTGATAAAGGATGATCCCCTGACCAGGAGGATGGGTTTCTGCACACAGACAAATCACACTGGTAGGATTGTTCATAAATCATAACGAAGGAAAGGGTCAGAGCTGGAACATTTGTATGCAATTACTGATAGAGATTATGGAAAGAAACGTGGAATGGATAAAAACAACCATGATATTTAGGAGGTTAAAGGACATGGTTTATTGATACCAGATGGGTAAAAGTGAGGATTGTTTGGAAATGCTTATCTTTGCTTTATTCACTGGCTCAAAAACCTGGAACTAATGGATATTTGGAAGTTTGTTACTGATGAAATCTAAAAAGAATTGTGATCTTAGAAAAAATTCTGTATTTTCTTCCCAAGAACATTATAATTGTCTTATACCTTTTTCTACATCTAAAAGAAAGAAGAGGGTTTTTCCATTCCAATTGATAAGAAATGAAGCAAGATGAGGGGATTAGGTGAAAGCTCATTTTCACATAGGGAACTGGTTGTGATTTAGACCTCATAAAAATGGTATAGTTGTTTTTTCCTCTCCTTTCTGAGAATTCATTGGTTTTTGTTATGTGAAACTGATATTATCAGGAGAAAAGAGGAGAGGAAATGAGGACACAGGGAGTCCCATTGTTTCCTCAGACCCTGTTGCCTCCCAGGGATATTTGAACTTGGAAGTTTTGTGTCTACTAACTGAAACATGGAAGCCTATTCTGAATAGGTCATTTCATCAGTACCTTCTTCATTGAGCCCACAACCTCCCTGTTCCTTAGACTGTAGATAAGAGGGTTCAGCATGGGAGTGAGGATGGTGTCAACGATAAAGAGACCCTGGTTCAGGATGGGGGTGTGGGAAGATCCAGGCCTCATGTATATCAGCATGGCTGGGCCATAGTAAAAGATGACCACAGTCAGATGGGAGGAACAGGTAGCCAGGGCCTTACTCTTTCCCTCACGGGAATTTATTTGCAGGACCTGTAGGAAGATTAGGGTGTAGGAAGTCAGGATGAAACTTACGGGGAGAAGAACCACAACAATGCTGGTCACTAGTCCTCCTTTCTCATAGGCTGATATGTCCTCACAAGATAACTTCAAGATGGCCTTGACCTCACAGAAAAAGTGGTGGAGTTCCCAGGGGCCACAGAGGAGAAAGTGCATGGCATAGGCTGTGTGGGCCAAAGATGCCAGAGTCCCTCCCACCCAGGATCCAATGGCCATTTTCTGGGACACCTGGTGGCTGATAATAATTGGGTACTTAAGAGGATTTCAGATAGCCACATAGTGGTCATAAGACATGAGGGTCAAGAGTAGACACTCAGCAATCCCCAGAGCCAAAGTGAAGAAGATCTGGGTTCCACAGCCAATCAGGGAAATCTTCCTTTTTCCTGAGAAAAAGTTAACCAGCATTTTTGGCACTATGCTAGAGATGAAAGCCAGGTCAATGAGAGAGAGCTGGCTAAGCAGGAAATACATGGAGGTGTGGAGGTGGGGATCTTCCCAGATGAGGAGGATCAAAGTGATGTTTCCTGTGATAGCCATGGTATAGATGAGGAAGACAACAGAGACAAAAAGTCCTGGATGTCTCATCCCAGGAAAAAGGCCCAAGAGAATGAAGTCTGTGCTCAATGTCCCATTTCCTGTCTCCATGCTTTCTCCTTAGCAACTTCACCTGAAAGACAGTGGATGCTTTCATAAACATGCATATAAAGCAGGTCCATACAATACAGCAATTGACTGCATAATGCGAACTGTTTCTCAGGGGAGCTGGAAACAGAATTTTCTTACTTCATAAATATGTTTAAGTCGCAGGACAGTAATTAACCAGAACATGAAATAGCACATTTTTTTCCCATCAATGCTCCAACACATTCTATGTTTATTTGTTCTATCTCAAATTTAATTCTCCTCTTTCAATAAGCTAAATAATTCTTAAATTCATACAGCTGTTTCTGCTTTTGTTTTTGTTTTATCATAATAATGGTTGTAGTCAAAATGATTTTGGCATAGCATAAGAATGCTCTAATAAAATATTTTTGTGATTCAGGTGTAACATATACTAAATATGTCACATGAACTAAACTATATTTTTGGAAACCCCAATATTATGTATTTAACTTGTTGAAGTTCCATCAGAACGTGGACTATTGAGTGTTCCAATACACACTCAAGCCTCAGTAACATTTATCTGTTCAGTAGAATGGATTTTGTTAGTCTCCCTTTGTTTTCTGTATTCAGAGAATCGACGAGCAGCAAGCTTAAATTCAATGCCTTTAAGAAGGGGTAGAAAGGACACATTTTTTCCCTCTTCAATTGAATTATATTTGGTAGGTGATGTTATA
>NW_022634570.1:0-3430 GCF_010015895.1 Lontra canadensis
AATTACATTGAACACTAAGATTTAACACACTAATTTGGGAGCTGGGGGGACAAAAATATTCAGTCTATAGCAAGGCTGTTCCTTGTTCTTTGCCAGGTAGACCTCTCCAATATGGCTTTTTACTTCGTGAGGCCAGTAAGGAGAATTTCCCTGCAGAGAAGGCTCAGTCGTCTTTTAAGGATTTCACCTGCTTCAATCAGGCTTACATAGAATAATCCCTTTTTGATTAACTTGAAATTAACAAGATTATATCTGCAAGATTTCTTTACAGTTGCCATGTTCTAATGGCTAGAGTCAAGTCACAGATCTTGGCTACACTTAAGGGAAAAGGATTATAAAAGGTGAGAACACCAAAGAGCATTTATTATGGGGTCACCGAGGGCCTTTATTTGACAATTATATTAACAGATCCCTTATACTACTAGTTTTCTAAGTTTTATCATAGATGAATGTTGAATGAATGAATGTTTCTTTTGCATATATTGAGATAATTTTTTTAATAATTTGTCAGTGTGGTGAATTACATTATGTGCTCATGTTAAACCAACCTTGCATTTCTCAGGGAAACTGAATTAAGTTGATTTCATTCATTTGTTTCATATATTGCTACTATTGATATGCTAATATCCTAGTGAGGATTTTCTCCTGTCCATGGATAATGTTAATACAAGGAATTTTGAATACATTTAACTCAATTTACTTGGCTTCAAACTTACATGTATTGTTGCTTTGTGTTTTCTGTCTTGTATCTTTAAAAAATAATCCACCATTTTTATAACTTTTATATGATACTCTCAATGTTCATTTAAATTGAACTATATATTTTTTTTTCTTACATCTCAGAATTTCTATTTGGGATTATGTACACACTTTATGTACATAATGTACATACTTTAGGTATATACATTATATACATACTTTAAAATTTTCATAAGTGAGGACTGCCAGGTAATGAACCTCTATTTAAAAATGTCTTTAATGGGCACCTGGCTGGCTCAGTTGATTAAATGTCTGGCTTTGGCTCAGGTCATGATCCCAGGGTCCTGGGATTGAGCCCCACTTCAGGCTCACTGCTCAGCTCACTGCTCAGCCTGGAGTCTTCTTCCACTCTGTCTACCCCTCCCCACCACTTGTGCTCCCTCTTTCTCTCCTCTTCTCTCACTCTCTTACAAATGAATAAAAATTTTTTAAAAATAAGTAAATGTCTTTATTTCCTCTTACTCTCGATATACATTTTCACTGCATAGAGAATCCTAGGTGAATATTTTCTTTAATCATACAAAAAATGTCATTCCACTGCCCTTTGTCTTTCATAATTGCTCTTTAGAAATCAGGTGTCTACCTGTTTCTCCTTTGAACATAATCTGTTCCCCACTCTGCTCCTTTTTCCCACAATTTTTGGTTACTTTAAAGATTTTACTTATGGGGAAAAAATATATATATATATTTTTTTGTTTACTGCAGGTATGCTCTTATGTATCTAGATTTGGATGTCTTATTATTTATCTTAATAATGTTCCATAATTAGAATTGCATTTACAACAGCTCCAAAAACCACGATATACCCAGGAATAAGCCTAACCAAAGAGGCAAACGATCTATACTCTAGAAACTACAGAACATTTTTGAAGGAAATTGAGGAGATGAAATCACATCCTATACTCATGGATTGGAAGAATAAACATCCTTAAAATGTTTATGCTGCCCAGAGCACAATTTACACTTTCAATATAATCCCTATCAAAATATAGACATTTTTCACAGAGCTAAAACAAATAATTCTAAAATCTGTGTGGAACGAGAAAAGACCCCAAATAGCCAAAGGAATCTTGAAAAAGAAAACCAAAACTGAGGCATCACAATGCCTGACTTCAAGCTATATTAGTCATCAAGACAGTATGGTATTTGCACAAAAACAGACACACATATCAATAGAACAGAATAGAGAGCCCAGAAATGGACTCTATGATCACCTAATCTTTGACAAAGCAAGAAAGAACATCCAATGGAAAAAAGATATTTTCTTCAATAAATGGTGCTGGGAAAACTCTACAACCACATGCAGAATAATGAAACTAGACCATCTTACACCATACACAAGGATAAAATGGATGAAAGACCTCAACATGAGACAGGAATCCACCAAAATCCTAGAGGAGAAAATAGACAGTAACCTCTTTGACCCTGGCCACAACTTCTTTCAAGATGCCTCTCTAAAGTTAGGGGAAACAGAAGCAAAATGAACTTTTGGGACTTCCACCAAGATAAGTTTTTGCACAGCAAAGGAAACAGTCAACAAAACTAAGAGGCAATCCACAGAATGGGAGAAGATCTTTGCAAATGACATTTTGGATAAAGGGCTGATATCCTAGATCTATAAAGAACTTCTCAAATTCAACACCCAAAAAATAATCCAGTCAAGAAATGGGCAGAAGACATGAACAGACACTTCTGCGAAGAAGACATCCAAATGGCTAACAGACACATGAAAAAATACTCAACTTCACTAGCCATCAGGGAAATTCAAATCAAAACAACAATGAGATGCCACCTTACACCTGTTAGAATGGCCAGAATTAACAAAATAGGAAAAAAGTGTTGGTGAGGTTATGGAGAAAGGGGAATCCTCTTGTGCTGTTGGTGGAAATGCAAGCTGGTACAGCCACTCTGGAAAACATTGTGGAGGTTCCTCAGGACGTTTAAAGTAGAGCTACCCTATGACCCAGCAATTGCACCACCAGGTCTTTACCCCAAAGATAAGGATGTAGTAAAAATAAGGGGCACAACACCCCAATGTTCATAACTGCAATGTCCATAAGAGCCAAACAGTGGAAAGAACCATGATGCCCTTCAACAGATGAATGGATAAAGATGTGGTTTCTATATACAATGGAATATTACTCAGCCATCAGAAAGGATGAATACCCACCATTGCATTGACATGGTTGGAACTGGAGGGGATTGTGCTAAGTGAAATCAAGCAGAGAAAGACAATTACCATATGGTTTCACTCATATGTGGAAGATAAAGAATAGAGTTGAGGACCACAGGGAAGGGAGAGAAAATGGAATGGGATGAAATCAGAGAGGGAGACAATCCATGAGAGACTTGACTCCAGGAAACAAATGAGGGAGTAACTGGGTGATGGGTATTAAGGTGGGCACGTGTTGGGATGAGCACTGGGTGTTCTGTGCAACTAATAAAACATTGAACACTACAACAAAAACTTATGATGTACTATATCCTGTCTAACAACATAATAAATTTCATTTGGCTTTTTGAATCTATGATTTGGTGTCTCAAAAGATATTTAGACTTTCTTATCTAAACTTCATATCTCTTAACCTCTTTTTCATGTTTCCATGGTTGTTTTTTGGTCTCTCTCCTTATATTCTCAATTATTTCTTCTATTTTCCTAGTTAATTGTCAC
>NW_022634571.1:0-3428 GCF_010015895.1 Lontra canadensis
ACATTCTTCTCTAGTGCACATGGAACATTCTCCAGAATAGATCACATTCTCAGTCCTAAATCAGGTCTCAACCAGTATCAAAAGATTGTAATAATTCCCTGCATATTTTCAGACCACAATGCTCTGAAGCTAGAACTCAATCACAAGAGGAAATTTGGAAAGAACCCAAATACATGGAGAATAAACAGCATCCTTCTAAAGAATGAATGGGTCAGCCAGGAAATTAAAGAAGAATTGAAAAAATTCATGGAAACAAATGATAATGAAAACACAATGGTTCAAAATCTGTGACACAACAAAGGCAGTCCTAAGAGGAAAATATATAGTGGTACAAGCCTTTCAAAGAAACAAGAAAGGTCTCAGGGACAGAACCTAACCCTACACCTAGAGGAGCTGGAGAAAGAACAAGAAAGAAACCCTAAACCCAGCAGGAGAGGAGAAATCATAAAGATCAGAGCAGAAATCAATGAAATAGAAACCAAAAAAAAAAAAAAAACAATAGAACAAATCAACAAAACTAGGAGCTGGTTCTTTGAGAGAATTAATAAGATTGATAAACCCCTGGCCAGACTTATCAAAAAGAAAAGAGAAAGGACCCAAATAAATAAAATCATGAATGAAAGAGGAGAGATCACAACTAACACCAAAGAAATACAGACAATTATAAGAACATACTATGAGCAACTCTATGCCAACAAATTTGACAATCTGGAAGAAATGGATGCATTCCTAGAGACATAGAAACTACCACAACTGAAGCAGGAAGAAATAGAAAGCCTGAACAGACCCATAACCAGTAAGGAGTTTGAAATAGTCATCAAAAATCTCCAAACAAACAAAAGCCCAGGGCCAGATGGCTTCCCGGGGGAATTCTACCAAACATTTAAAGAAGAACTGATTCCTATTCTCCTGAAACTGTTCCAAAAAATAGAAACTGTTTCCAAAAAAGGAAAACTTCCAAACTCATTTTATGAGGCCAGCATCACCTTGATCCCAAAACCAGACAAGGATCCCATCAAAAAAGGGAACTACAGACCAATATCCTTGATGAACACAGATGCAAAAATTCTCACCAAAATACTAGCCAATAGGATTCAACAGTACATTAAAAGGATTATTCACCACGACCAAGTGGGATTTATTCCAGGGCTGCAAGGTTGGTTCAACATCCACAAATCAATCAATGTGATACAACACATTAAGAAAAGAAAGAACAAGAACCATATGATACTCTCCATAGATGCTGAAAAAGCATTTGACAAAGTACAGCATCCCTTCCTGATCAAAACTCTTCAAAGAGTAGGGATAGAGGGCACATACCTCAATATTATCAAAGCCATCTATGAAAAACCCACTGCAAATATCATTCTCAATGGAGAAAAACTGAAAGCTTTTCTGCTAAGGTCCGGAACACGGCAGGGATGTCCGTTATCACCACTGCTATTCAACATAGTACTAGAAGTCCTAGCCTCAGCAATCAGACAAAAAAAGGAAATTAAAGGCATCCAAATCGGCAAAGAAGAAATCAAACTATCACTCTTCGCAGATGATATGATACTCTATGTGGAAAACCCAAAAGACTCCACTCCAAAACTGATAGAACTTGTACAGGAATTCAGTAAAGTGTCAGGATATAAAATCAATGCACAGAAATCAGTTGCATTTCTCTACACCAACAACAAGACAGAAGAAAGAGAAATTAAGGAGTCCTTTCCCATTTACAATTGCACCCAAAACTATAAGATTCCTAGGAATAAACCTAACCAAAGAGACTAAGAATCTATACACAGAAAACTATAAATTACTCATGAAATTGAGGAAGACACAAAGAAATGGAAAAATGTTCCATGCTCCTGGATTGGAAGAACAAATATTGTGAAAATGTCTATGCTACCTAAAGCAATCTACACATTTAATGCAATTCCTATCAAAATATCATCAATTTTTTTTCAAAGAAATGGAACAAATAACCCTAATATTTATATGGAACCAGAAAAGACCTCGAATAGCCAAAGGAATATTGAAAAAGAAAGCCAAGGTTGGTGGCATCACAATTCCGGACTTCAAGCTCTATTACAAAGCTGTCATCATCAAGACAGCATGGTACTGGCACAAAAACAGACGCATAGATCAATGGAACAGAATAGAGAGCCCAGAAATAGACCCTCAACTCTATGGTCAACTAATCTTCGACAAAGCAGGAAAGAATGTCCAATGGAAAAAAGACAGCCTCTTCAATAAATGGTGTTGGGAAAATTGGACAGCCACATGCAGAAAAATGAAATTGGACCATTTCCTTACACCACACACGAAAATAGACTCAAAATGGATGAACACCTCAATGTGAGAAAGGAATCCATCAACATCCTTGAGGAGAACACAGGCAGCAACCTCTTTGACCTCAGCCACAGCAACATCTTCCTAGGAACATCGCCAAAGGCGAGGGAAGCAAGGGCAAAAATGAACTATTGTGATTTCATCAAGATCAAAATCTTTTGCACAGCAAAGGAAACAGTTCACAAAACCAAAAGATAACTGACAGAATGGGAGAAGATATTTGCAAACGACATATCAGATAAAGGGCTAGTGTCCAAAATCTATAAAGAACTTAGCAAACTCAACACCCAAAGAACAAATAATCCAATCAAGAAATGGGCAGAGGACATGAACAGACATTTCTGCAAAGAAAACATCCAGATGGCCAACAGACACATGAAAAAGTTCTCCATATCACTCGGCATCAGGGAAATACAAATCAAAACCACAATGAGATATCACCTCACACCAGTCAGAATGGCTAAAATTAACAAGTCAGGAAATGACAGATGCTGGCGAGGATGCGGAGAAAGGGGAACCCTCCTACACTGTTGGTGGGAATGCAAGCTGGTGCAGCCACTCTGGAAAACAGCATGGAGGTTCCTCAAAATGTTGAAAATAGAACTACCCTACGACCCAGCAATTGCACTGCTGGGTATTTACCCTAAAGATACAAACGTAGTGATCCGAAGGGGCACGTGCACCCGAATGTTTATAGCAGCAATGTCTACAATAGCCAAACTATGGAAAGAACCTAGATGCCCATCAACAGATGAATGGATAAAGAAGAAGTGGTATATATACACAATGGAATACTATGCAGCCATCAAAAGAAATGAAATCTTGCCATTTGCGATGACGTGGATGGAACTAGAGGGTATCATGCTTAGCGAAATATGTCAATCTGAGAAAGACAACTACCATATCATCTCCCTGATATGGGGAGTGGAGATGCAATATGGGGGGTTAAGGGGGTAAGAGAAGATTTAATGAAAGGAGATGGGATTGGGAGGGAGATAAACCATAAGTGACTCTTAATCTCACAAAACAAACTGAGGGTTGCCGGGGGGGGAGGTGGGTTGGAGGGGGTGTGGGGTTATGGACATTGGGGA
>NW_022634572.1:0-3420 GCF_010015895.1 Lontra canadensis
TTCCTCTTGTGATTGAGTTCTAGCTTCAGAGCATTGTGGTCTGAAAATATGCAGGGAATGATCCCAATCTTTTGATACCCGTTGAGACCTGATTTAGGATGAGGATGTGATCTATTCTGGAGAATGTTCCATGTGCACTAGAGAAGAATGTGTATTCTGTTGCTTTGGGATGAAATGTTCTGAATATATCTGTGATGTCCATCTGGTCCAGTGTGTCATTTAAGGCCTTTATTTCCTTGTTGATCTTTTGCTTGGATGAGCTGTCCATTTCAGTGAGGGAAGTGTTAAAGTCCCCTACTATTATTGTATTATTGTTGATGTGCTTCTTTTTGTTAATTGGTTTATATAGTTGGCTGCTCCCACGTTAGGGGCATAAGTATTTACAATTGTTAGATCTTCTTGTTGGACAGATCCTTTGAGTATGATATAATGTCCTTCCTCATCTCTTATTATAGTCTTTGCCTTAAAATCTAATTGATCTAAGGATTGCCACTCCTGCTTTCTTTAAATGTCCATTAGCATGGTAAATTCTTTTCCACCCCCTCACTATAAATCTGGAGGTGTCTTCGGGTTTAAAATGAGTTTCTTGTAGGCAACATAGAGATGGGTTTTGTTTTTTTATCCATTCTGATATCCTGTGTCTTTTGATTGGGGCATTTAGCCCATTAACATTCAGGGTAACTATTGAGAGATATGAATTTAGTGCCATTGTATTGCCTGTAAGGTAACTGTTACTGTATATTGTTTCTGTTCCTTTCTGATCTACTACTTTTCGGCTCTCTCTTTGCTTAGAGGACCCCTTTCAATATTTCCTGTAGAGCTGGTTTAGTGTTTGCAAATTCTTTCAGTTTTTGTTTGTCCTGGAAGCTTTTAATCTCTATTTTCAATGATAGCCTAGCTGGATATAGTATTCTTGGCTGCATGTTTTTCTCATTTAGTGCTCTGAATATATCATGCCAGCTCTTTCTGGCCTGCCAGGTCTCTGTGGATAAGTCTGCTGCCAATCTAATATTTTTACCATTGTATGTTACAGACTTCTTTGCCCGGGCTGCTTTCAGGATTTTCTCTTTGTCACTAAGACTTGTAAATTTTACTCTTAGGTGACGGGGTGTGGACCTATTCTTATTGATCTTGAGGGGGTTTCTCTGAACCTCCTGGATTTTGATGCTTGTTCCCTTTGCCATATTGGGGAAATTCTCACCAATATTTCTCTCCAATATACCTTCTGTTCCCCTCTCTCTTTCTTCTTCTTCTGGAATCCCAATTATTCTAATGTTGTTTCGTCTTATGGTGTCAATTATCTCTCGAATTCTCCCCTCGTGGTTCAGCAGCTGTTTGTCCCTCTTTTGCTCAGCTTCTTTATTCTCTGTCATTTGGTCTTCTATATCGCTAATTCTTTCTTCTGCCTCATTTATCCTAGCAGTGAGAGCCTCCATTTTTTATTGCACCTCATTAATATCTTTTTTGATTTCAACTTGGTTAGATTTTAGTTCTTTTATTTCTCCAGAAAGGGCTTTTATATCTCCTGAGAGGGTTTCTCTAATATCTAATATCTCTAATATCTTCCTTTCTCTAATATCATGCCTTTTTCGAGCCTGGCTAGAACCTTGAGAATCGTCATTCTGAACTCTAGATCTGACATATTACCAATGTCTGTATTGATTAGGTCCCTGGCCTTTGGTACTGCCTCTTGTTCTTTTTTTTGTGGTGAATTTTTCTGCCTTGTCATTTTGTCCAGATAAGAGTATATGAAGGAGCAAGTAAAATACTAAAAAGTTGGCAACAACCCCAGGAAAATATGCTTTAGCCAAATCAGAAGAGATCCCAAATCGCGAGGGGGGAGAAAGGGGATAAAAAGGTTCAAAAAAAAAAAAAAAGAAACAATTAGAAAAAGAAAACCAATAAAGAAAATATATAAAAAGGAAATATATATATATATATATATATATATATATATATATATATATATGATAAACTAGTTAAAAAACATTAAAAAAGAAAAGGGTAAAAGTTAAAAAAATTTAGCAGAAGAAGAGAAAAAAAATTGAAAAAGAAAAAAAATTAAATTAACTGCACAGCTAAACAATCATGGGGAGAAAGCCATGAGTTCTGGGCTTTGCTTTCTCCTCTGGAATTCCGCTGCTCTACTTGGTATTGAAACTGCACTCCTTGGTACGTGAACTTGGTCCTGGCTGGGTTTCTTGTTGATCTTCTAGGGGAGGGGCCTGTTGTAGTGATTCTCAAGTGTCTTTGCCCCAGGCGGAGTTGCACCACCCTTACAGGGGCCGGGCTGAGTAATCCGCTAGGGTTTGCTTTCGGGAGCTTTTGTTCCCTGAGCGCCTTCCGTAGAGTTCCGGAGGACGGGAATGAAGATGGCGGCCTCCCAGTCTCTTTCCCGGAGGAGCCGAGTGCCCGGGGCCCCACTCCTCAGTGCACCCTCAGAGAACAGCACCCAATTACTCCCGTCACCCTGCCTCCGGCCGCGCTCCAAGCTGACCGAGCCTGCGACCGGTTCAAGGTAACCTCGAGCTTAGAGCTCACTCCTCGGCTCTGTCTCTGTAGCCAGCTTCCCCATTCTAATACCTGTAAGCTCTGCGACACTCAGACACCCCCGATCCTTCTGTGACCCCGCGTGGGCTTCACCCCGGTTAAGCCCTGGAGCGATGTCCCTCAGCGGAACAGACTTTTAAAAGTCCTGATTTTGTGCTCCATTGCTCCGCCGCTTGCCGGGAGCCGGCCCCTCCCCCCGCGGTCTATCTTCCCGTCGCTTTGGATTCACTTCTCCGCCAGTCCTACCTTTCAGAAAGTGGTTGATTTTCTGTTTCTAGAATTGCTGTTCTTCTTCTCTTCGATCTCCCATTGGATTTGTAGGTGTTTGCAATCTTTAGATAATCTATCTAGCTGATCTCCTGCTACTTGAAGTAGTCTCAGCCTGCTACTTCTCCGCCATCTTGACTCCCCATTTCTATTTTTTGGAACACTTTCAGGAGAATAGGAATTAATTCTTCTTTAAATGTTTGGTGGAATTCCCCTGTCTGGCCCTGGGCTCTTGTTTGTTGGGAGATTTTTTATGACTGCTTCAATCTCCTTACTGGTTATGGGTCTGTTCAGGTTTTTGTTATCTTCCTGGTTCAGTTTTGTTAGTTTGTCTCTAGGAATGCGTCCATTTCTTCCAGATTGTCAAATTTGCTGGCGTACAGTTGCTCATAATATGTTCTTATAATTGTTTGTATTTCTTTGGTGTTGGTTGTGATCTCTCCTCTTTCATTCATGATTTTATTTATTTGGGTCCTTTCTCTTTTCATTTTGATAAGTCTGGTCAGGGGTTTGTCAATCTTATTAATTCTTTCAAAGAACCAGCTCCTAGTTTCACTGATTTGTTCTATTGTTTTTTTGGTTTCTATTTCATTGATTTCTGCT
>NW_022634573.1:0-3420 GCF_010015895.1 Lontra canadensis
GGTTTTATTGTTGATAACTGACTCATACAGTATCCAAGGAAAGTGTACAACAGCTATCCCTTTAGAACTTCCCTCCATCATTCATTTAAAATAAATGAAGCCAGTAGACAACTGGGGGCCATCTGTTCCTTAGATATACTTAGATGTGTAGAAAATCTGCTTCATAGAACCTTAATTTAAAGATGGATTTCTCACTTTTCATGGATTCATAGGCGTTATTAGGGCTGGAAGTCACAGTAGACGCTACACCATAACTCTCTCCAATTGATGAAATATTTGAGACCCAGAGAGAAAAAAATATTTACATGAGGCTGTATAGTAAGACAATGACAGCGCCAGGATTACACCTTGGGTCTACTCCTCCTAATCCAGTACACTTCTGTTATGATTCTTGCAGTATAGTTGATGATTAGGAAAAGGATCTGTGAAAGGGTTTTATTAAAAGCATTCATAGTGGAGGGGCACCTGATTGGCTCCGTTGGTTAAGCATCTGACTTCAACTCAGGTCATGATCCCAGGGTCCTGGGATCCAGCCCCACATCAAGCTCTCTGCTCAGCGGAGAGCCTCCTTTTCCCTCTGCCACTCCCCCTGCTGTGCTCTCCTGCTCTCTCTCTCTCTGTCAAGTAAATAAATAAAATCCTTAAAAAAAGCATTCACAGTGGCAGTGAACTTGCTCAGGAATTCCCCAATTTTATCATGCAATTATTTCCTTACTTTTGTTAGTTTCTTTCAAGCTTAGATAATTTTGACCCAGATTTTGATGTGAAACTGGACTGGTAAATGTGTATTTTAGTGAGAGTAAAATCCATGAAGAATAATGAACTAGCCGAAATACTGAAATCTATACAGTGCTCAAAAACCTCCAAAGTGTCATCAGTTTAAAACTCTGAGTTATTCTGTTTGCTAAAGATTCTTCTATAAAGATGAACTAAAAAGAACCTTATCAATTTTATTTGCATCCTTTCTACTGTTGAGATTTTCAACTGCTAAGGAAAAATGTTAGATTTCTGGGAGGGGGGATATTACTTAAATTATTTGAGGGGAAAATTTAACAATACTTTAATGTAAAGTTTGCATCTGTGTGATGGACTCATTTCTTTTAATATTGTATTTTTCTGAGAATTCTGCAGATGTATGCTTAAACTTCTGGAGACATAGTAATGTGACAGAGAAACAAAACTGTTAAGAAGGGTTATCTGTCTTTACAGGCAATATGAAAGTTTCAGGTTCACATGTTGCTTTTCCTCTCTCTCAGAACAAAGCAATATTGCATCGTTTTTGATTCTGTAGTCATACTACCTGTATTTGACTCGATGCTTTGTCGGTTATCATTTGAACAATCAAGGAAAGTTGCTTATCTCTTTGTAAATCTGTTTGTTCATTTGTAACCTGAAGGTAATAATAGTAATACCTGTCACAGAGAGTTGTTTTAAGATACTAATTCATTCTATATTTTTTTTTGTTGAGTGCCTACTATCTACCTCATTTCTCTAGATACATGAGCAATATTAATGAGCAAAAGCGGCAAATATCTCTATCATAAAACATATTCTAAAAGACATAGACAGGCAAAAAATATTTAATAAATGAGCAATGATATACGGTGTACCTGCAAGCCATAAATACTGTGGGAAAGAATAAAAGTCAAGCAGGATAAAAAAAATCAAGGGTGCTGAAGAAGGGGTAAGTTTAAAATAAATTGGTGTGATAGATTTCATTGAGAAAGTGGCTTTGAGCAATGACCTATAGAAGGTGATTGCAAAGTCTGGGAGAGCATTCACAGCTAAGGAATAACTTTGGGTGACTAAAGCTCCCAAGATAGGAGCAGGAGATTAATGAGTATAGAAACCGATGATCGAGAATATTAAGTGACTTGATCCAGTTTGGATGAATATAAATGAAAGTGTACTTTTTAAAAAAGATTTTATTTATTTATTTGGCAGAGAGAGAGGTTACAAGCAGGCAGAGAGGCAGGTAGAGAGAGAGGGGGAAGCAGACTCCCCACTGAGCAGAGAGCCCAATGTGGGCCTCGATCCCAAGACCCTGAGATCATGACCTGAACCGAAGACAGAGGCTTAACCCACTAAGCCACCCAGGTGCCCATGAAAGGGTATTTTTGGCAGTGTGGAGTATAATGGACAGTCATCAGGACACTCTTAGTATCTTAAGACTTAAGGACAGACTTAGTGTTTCCCAGCTTTCCCATCCAACCCATTCTGATAATGTATGTAACCTACAAAAAGTGAATAAACTTGTTCTACTCATGACTGTTCCAAATAATTTGAGATCACTAACACCCCTATGTTTTAATCTCTCAAGGTTTGGTCTCAGAGGGGAGAACTCAAATGCTCATGTATACAGAAGCTCAATAGTCATTTGGGTCCAAAAAAACACAGCCTCTCACTCTAGCAGATAGTCTAAGATGGCCCCAGTTATCCACATCTCCTGGTACTTATACCCTTCACTATTCTCCTTCCCTTGAGTATGGGTGGGACTCGTGAGTTGTTTCACACCAAGAGAATACAACAAAAATGTTGGGATATACATGCTTACATGTACATGACTACATTACATAAGATTATAATGTTCATGTTACTAATCTCTCTCTTGCTGGCTTTGAAAAGGCAAGCTGCCTTATTGAGAAAGCCAATAGGAAAGGGCTGAGGATAGTCTCTGGTCACCAGCCAATAAGTAACTGAAGCTTGCTGTTGGACAATCTGTGAGAACTTGGATTCTGTCAACAACAATATGAGCTTGGGGGATCGTATCCTCCCTAGCTGAGCCTCAGATGAGAGCCCAGCCCTGACTGACACTTGAATTATAGCCTTGTAGATGATCGAGATAAGCTGTGCTCAAACTTAATCTATAGAAACTGTGAGATAACACCTGTATGCTATTTTAAACCACTATGTTTGTGATAATTTGTTAGACAGAAGAAGACAACTAATTGACTTATTCATTTTGCTACAGACCCATTTGAAATAACTTATGCCAAAGCAAACTGAGGCACTCATTAGAGTGTATGACTCAGAATGGCTTCAAGAGAGAATCTGCTGCAAGGAGTGTAGTTAACCTAAGTCTGCAGCTATCACACTTTTGGGATCGACTGCGGTGGTTCTCACTCTTCCTCCGACTGCCTCCAGGCTGCTCTCAGCCAATGACTGAACAACGATTTTAGCTGAGATATTGCTGCCCAATGCAGGATTCCTCTATGGATGAATTTTCACTCTGCACACTGCATCAACCTTGCTGACACTTTCTCAGAACAATATAGGAATCAGAGTTTCTTACTTCTTTTGCCTTCTCCTTCAGAGTGTCAGACTAACAGTGTGATCTGAGGCCTCTCTCCCTCTCTTTTATTCTTTTTTATTCTTTATATGTACCTCTCCCTGCCCAAATCTCATTCCTTTCTAGTTCTG
>NW_022634574.1:0-3418 GCF_010015895.1 Lontra canadensis
TGGGTATTTTCCCCAAAGATACAGATGTAGTGAAAAGAAGGGCCATCTCCTTCTATTTTGAATGACAGCCTTGCTGAATAAAGTATTCTTGGCTGCATATTGTTCTGGTTTAGCACCCTGACTATACCATGCCAGTCCTTTCTGGCATGTCCTGAGCTGCTTTCTGGATTTTCTCTTTGTTTCTGAAATTTGCAAGCTTCACTACTATATGTCGAGGTGATGGCCTATTCTTATTGATGTTGAAGGAGGTTCTCTGTGCCTCCTGGATTTGAATGCCTTTTTCCTTCCCTGGATTACAGAGGTTCTCTGCTATAATTTCTCAGATATACCTTCTACCACACCTCCTTTCCTCCTCTTCTGGGATCCCAGTTATTCTAATATTGTTTTGCTTTATGGTGTCACTTATCTCTTGAATTCTCCCCTCATGATCCAGTAATTGTTTATCTCTCTTTTTTCTCAACTTCTTTATTCTCCATCATTTTGTCTTCTATGTCACTACTTCTCCTTTCTGTGTCATTTATCCTAGCAGTTAGAGCCTCCAATTTTTTAAATTTGAAATAGTTAATATTTATTAGTTAATTATAGCTCAGTAAGTCTGTAAAAGGTAAGTAGTGTTTTATTTCACCATTAACCATTATGGACGTGATGAATTTTTTTAAAATTTCTATTCAATTAGCTAATATATGATATATCAGTTTCAGATATAGTGAGTTTTTCCATTTAGTCATTCTGTCTAGAGTTGTCAGTTGTATATAATACCCAGTGCTCTACACATCACATGCCCTCCTTCATGCCCATCACCCAATTACCCCTACCCCATCCCACCTCCCCTTCAGCAAAGTCTGTTTTTTTTTCCTATAGTTAAGAGTCTCTCATGATTTGTCTCCCTCTTTGATTTCTTCTATTTAGTGTTCTCTCCCTTCCCTTATGATTCTATGTACTGTTTCTAACATTCCCCATATGTATGAAACAATATGATAACTGTCTTTCTGTGATTGACTTATTTCTCTCCGTATAGTGCCCTCCATTTCCATCCACATCAATGTAAATTGTAAGAGTTCATCCTTTTTGATGGCTTTGTAATATTCCATTGTATTTATATATACACCACATCTTCTTTATCCATTCTTCTGTTGATGGACATTTGGGCCGTTTCCACTGTTTGGCTATTGTGGAGATTGTTTCCATAAACATTGGTGTCCAGGTGCCCCTTCAGATCAATATGTTTGCATCTTTGTGGTAAATACCTTGCAGTAAAATTACTGGGTCATATTTTTAACTTCTTGAGGAACCTCCATACTGTTTCCAGATGTAGAGCCTCCATTTTTTTAATTGCATCTCCTTAATAACCTTTTGATTTCAACTTGGTAATATTTTTGTTCTTTTATTTCTGCAGAAAGGGATTCTCCAGTGTCTTTTGTGTTTTGTTAAAGCCCAGCTAGTATTTTTATAGTTGTTATTCCAAACTCTAATTCTGCCATCTTACTTATATCCATACTAATTAGCTCCCTGACAGTCATTAGTACCTCCTGTTCTCTTATTTCAGGTGAGTTTTTCCATCTAGTCATTCTGTCTAGAGAAGAATAGAAAATGAGAGAACAAAATACTAAAACAACAACAACCCCAGAGAAATATAATCTTAAACCAATCAGAAGAGAACAGAAACCAAAATTATTTAATTAATTAATTAAAATTTAAAAGGAGAGAGAATATAATCAGACACGTGATGAGAACAGAGCAATACACTAGATTCTGGGTATATTTTGGTCTGTTTGCTGGAGGAAACTACATCCCAAAATTGTAAAGAAAGAAAAAAATATATATGCAAAAATAAAGTTAAACACTATGAAAGGGTAGAATGTAACTATAAAAATTAAAATTAACAAAAGTTTAAAAAACCTGAGTTGATAAAATGAGAAATTGGTTGAAATGGAAAAAGAAAAAGAAAATTAAACTTGAAAGATTAAGGAGCCATGAGTTCTATATAGTATTTTCCCCCAGCACTAGAGTTTTGCAGTTCCCTGTGATTGGTTAAACTTGATCCTAGCGGGAAGTTCTTGCTGATTTTCTGGGGGAGGGGCCTTTGAGTTGAGCTGATTCTCAGAGGTCTTTGCCCTGGTGGTATTGCACTGTCCTTGCCAGGGGGCCAGACTAAGTAAAGGCTTCCAGATTCCTCTTTGTGGCTTTTGTTCTCTGACAGTTTTCCGCACCACTTGAGAGGATTAGAATGAAAATGTGAGCCTCTCAGTGTCCAGCCCTCGAGCTGAAAGCGGGCACCCTCCACTCTTCAGTGTGCCCTCACAGAAAATCTGTCAATCACTCTTGTCTCCCTGGTTTCTGTATGCACTCTCTGCATGCCCAACCTTTGAGCATTTTTATCTCAACCATGCAACCCCCTTTGGAGTTTCCAAACTTCTCAGTCTCCTGTGGCTGCATGCATGCCGCTCCTCCAGGAGGAGGGAGGAGGTCTTGCCTTGGCTTTCCTGTGTGTTGGACCCCTACTTTAAGAGCAGTTACCAAGTGGGCTGGGGTTTGTGGTTAATGGCAACACTGAGCTGATAGCCCCTCCTCTGCTCTTTGCAGCTGGCTTCCCGCTGAAACACTTGGGAACTCTCCCATACTCAGGCACCCCATTCTTTCTGTGACCCCGGGGATCCTGAGATCAGACAGTTCTATCTAGTATTCTGACCTACCTCTTCACCTGAGTGCTTTTCAAGCAGGGATCTCCCTCACTGGATTAGACTTATAAAAGTTCCAGTTTGCATGCCACTGCTATATCACTTTCTTATAGGCGGTTTATGCCCCCCCCAACAGTTTATCTTCCCATATATCACTTTGAATTCACTTCTCCATGTCACACCTCCTACCTTGCAGAACATGGTCACTTTTCTATTTGTAGAATTATAACAGTTCTTTTCTTAGATCCCAGGTTGAGTTCACAGGTGTTGAGAATGATTTGAAAGCTATCTAGCTGAATTCCAGGGACTGGACAGAACTATGGTCCCCTATGCCTCTGCCATATTCCTCTTCTTCCA
The DNA here is from genome assembly GCF_010015895.1 of Lontra canadensis. Classification (NCBI taxonomy): domain Eukaryota; kingdom Metazoa; phylum Chordata; class Mammalia; order Carnivora; family Mustelidae; genus Lontra; species Lontra canadensis. Next base: position 3,036 of record NW_022634574.1, read on the forward strand.
GAAATTATCTATATTTAATAGAACAATATTAATTGTACTTTTTATCAGATTTATCTAAATAGCATTACATGTATTTCTTCTGTTACCTAAGATTAAAATAAGTAGGGACTTATTTTATTTAATGTGATTATCTTTCTATTTAAGCAATCCCTAACTTAGTTTTAGTCTCTAATAGTGTTATTTTAAGTTCACATTTTAAGCTCTATATAATTCCTACAATAATGTCTCTTGTTTAACTTGAACATTATAAATAATATTTGACTTATTTCAAATGCAGCAGGAGTTTGAAAAAAATATATCTAGAGAAGTAGAAGAAGGTATGTTGCCAAATTTCTGAATTAAGATGGTCATTGATTTCTGAAATAAACTATGAATGGTAAATG
>NW_022634575.1:0-3417 GCF_010015895.1 Lontra canadensis
AATTTTTGTATAACCGGTATAAAGTGAAGGTCCGTTGTTATTCCTTTGCATACTATTATCCAACTTTCCTAGCCTCGGTTGTTTGAAAACTGTCCTTTCCCTCTTGCGTAATCCTGGCACCCATGTTGAAAATTATTTGTAGATCCCTTTGCAAAGCATTAACATCTTTAAAATATCAAGTTTTCCAAAACATGAACATGGTGTAGCCTTCCAGTTATAAGAGTATTCCTTCATTTCTCTCAGCAGCATTTCATGGTTTCCAGTGTACAACTCTACTACCTCTTGGCTAAGATTATCCCAATGTATTTTATTCTTTTTGATGCTGTTATAAATGAAATTGTCTTCTTAGTTTCCTTCATTGCTAGGATATTGAATTGCAGCAGATTTTTGTATGTTGATTTTGGTCAACTATCATTGATTATTTCTAAAAGTGTTGCTGTTTTCCTGGAATCTTTAGGGTTTTCTATGTATAAGAACATGCCATCTGCAAACAGAGATAATTTTTCGTATTTCTTTCCAATTTGGATCCCTTTCATGCCTAATGGTTCTGGCTTGTACTTCCTGTATTATATTTAGTAGAAGTGACAAAATCTGGCATCCCCGAATTGTTCCTGATCTTAGAGGAAAAGCTTGTAACCTTTCCCTGTGGGGTATGATGCTCACTGTGGGTTTCTCATATATGGCTCTTATTATGTTGACATAGTTTCTTCTATTCCTAGTCTGTTGAGTGTTTTATCCTGAAAATGTGCTGAATGTGGTGAAGTGGCTTTTTCTGCAACAGTTGAGATGATCATGTGACTTACCCTTCCTTTCGTAATGTGACCTATGACACTGATTGTTTCTTGTATACTGAATCATTCTTGCATTCCAGGAATTAGTCCCACTTGGTGGGACATAATCCTTTTCATATCCTACCATATTCAGTTTGCTAGTATTTTGTTGATGATTCTTGCACTGGTCTTAATCAGGGATGTTGGTGGGTAGTTGTTTTTTCTTGTAGTATCTCTGGATTATGGAGTAATGCTGGCCTCATTGAATGAGTCAGGGAGTTCTCTCTCCTCTTCTTATTTCTGGAAATGTTTAAGAGGATTGGTGTTGGTTCTTCTTTAAATATTTGGTAGAAATCACCAGTGAGGCCATCAAGTCCGATGTTTTTCTTTGTAAGGAGAAATGATGACTGATTCAGTGGTCTTACTTGTTATGGATCTGTTCATATTTTCTATTTCTTTCTGGGCTAGTCTTGGTGAAATTTCATATTTCTAGAAATTAATCCATTTCATCTCAGTTACTCAATTTTTTACTATACAGTGTTCACAGTATTCTCTTATAACCCTTCCCTATCTATAAAATCTGTAGTAATGACCTACTTTCATTGTTACCTTTAGCTGTTTGAGTATTCTCTCTTTTTTGAATTAGTGTTGCTAACGGCTATGATGACAATGAGGACAAATTGTCAATTTTTGATTTTTGAAGACTCAACTCTTGGTTTTGTGGATTTTCTCTGTTTCTATTCTCTATTTTGCTTATCTTGTTTTATCTTATTTTTATTCTCTATTTTGCTATCTCTATTTTGCTAATCCATATTATTTTCTTCCTTCTGCTAGCTTTTGACTTAATTTTTTCTTCTTTTTTTTTTTTTCTAGTTCCTTGTGGTGTAAAGTTAGGTTGCTGACTTTGAGATATTTCTTCTTTTTCAATGTAAGCTTTGATAGTTATAAATTTCCCTAGTAGCACTTCTTTTGCTACATCCCATAAGTTCTGCTAGGTTCTGGTTTCATTCCCATTTGTCTTAATAAATATTCATGTTTCCTTTGTGATTTAGTCCTTGACTCATTTGTTGTTTAAGATAATGTTCAATTTCCACATATTTGTAAATTTTCCAGTTTTCCTTCTGAAACCTTTCTGGTTTCATTTCATTTTGATCAGAAAAGATATTTTGCCTGATCCCCATCTTTCTAAAATTTTTAAGACTTGTTTTATGAGCTAATACCTGGTCTATACTGGAGAATGTTCCATGTCTTTTTGAGAAAGATGTGTATTCTACTGTCATTGGATGGAGTATTTTGTAAATCTCTGTTGTGACCAGTTGGCTTATAGTCTTGTTCAGGTCCCCTAATTTTTACTGATCTTCTGTCTGATTATTCTGTTTGTTATTGAAAATGTGATATTGAAGTCTCCTTCTTTTATTCTAGATCAATCTATTTCTCCCTTCAGTTCTGTCAGTTTGATATGTAGGTGATCTGATGTTGGTTGCACATTTATTTATAATTCTTATATCCTCTTGGTGAATTGATCTCTTATCATTATATAATGTTCTTCTTCATTGCTTGAAACACTTCTTGCCTTGGTCGGTTTTATCTGATATTAGTATACCCAACCCTGGTCTTTTGGTTACTAATTGCATGGAGTATCTTGTTCTATCGTTTTTACTTCCAAATCTATGTTTGTGTCCTTACATCTAAAATGAGTATGCTATAGATAGAATAAAGCTGGATCCTGGGTTGTTTTTTTTTGTTTGTTTGTTTGTTTTAGTTTTTTTGTTATCACTCCACCAATACAGGCCTTTTGATTGGGGAACTTAATTCACTTACATTTAAAGTGGTTACTGGTAGGGTGACCTACTATTGGCATTTTGTTATTTGTTGTCTTTAAGTCTTAAATGTTTTATTCTTCATTTATTGTCTTCTTTTGTATTTAATTTTTTTTACTCATTTTGCATTTCCTTTTCTGTAAATTCTAGAAATATTTTCTTCGTGATTTCTATGGGGATTGCACATAATATCTCAAAGTTGTAATAACCTGTTTTTACCTGATAATTTTATTGCATACAAAACCCCTTCTTTTAGCTCTTCTACGCACAACTTATTATTTAATTTATACAACCACACTTTACCTTATTGATGTCACAAATTACAGCTTTATATATTTTGTATTTAGTAACATATTGTTAAATTATTATATATACTTAAATACATGTTCATGACTATTTGTTGTAAATCTTGTAGAAGAATAAAAAGTGGAGTTATATATGTCAGTAATTTCTCAATAAAAGTGGAAAGGAGTAACAATTAAAAATTACAATAATACTTTGCTAGTTTTTATATTTGCTTATGTATTTGTCTCTCCTGAGAATCTGATATTTTCATATGGCTTTGAGTTGCCATCTCGCATCTTTAATTCCAACTTGATAGACTCTCTTTAGCATTTCCTGAATGGCAGATCTAGTGGTAACGGCCATTCTCAGTTTTTGTTGTTGATCTGGGAATGTCTTTCTTTCTCCCTCACTTTTGTGGGATATTTGCCTACTGTTGAATTCTCTCTGATCTGCCCTTATGCCTGAGGCACCCACTGATAGTTTTACAGAGGAAACCCTCGCACATCAGCCTGGCATGCGTTTTTCTCATGCCTTTGTTGTCC
>NW_022634576.1:0-3417 GCF_010015895.1 Lontra canadensis
AATTTTTGTATAACCGGTATAAAGTGAAGGTCCGTTGTTATTCCTTTGCATACTATTATCCAACTTTCCTAGCCTCGGTTGTTTGAAAACTGTCCTTTCCCTCTTGCGTAATCCTGGCACCCATGTTGAAAATTATTTGTAGATCCCTTTGCAAAGCATTAACATCTTTAAAATATCAAGTTTTCCAAAACATGAACATGGTGTAGCCTTCCAGTTATAAGAGTATTCCTTCATTTCTCTCAGCAGCATTTCATGGTTTCCAGTGTACAACTCTACTACCTCTTGGCTAAGATTATCCCAATGTATTTTATTCTTTTTGATGCTGTTATAAATGAAATTGTCTTCTTAGTTTCCTTCATTGCTAGGATATTGAATTGCAGCAGATTTTTGTATGTTGATTTTGGTCAACTATCATTGATTATTTCTAAAAGTGTTGCTGTTTTCCTGGAATCTTTAGGGTTTTCTATGTATAAGAACATGCCATCTGCAAACAGAGATAATTTTTCGTATTTCTTTCCAATTTGGATCCCTTTCATGCCTAATGGTTCTGGCTTGTACTTCCTGTATTATATTTAGTAGAAGTGACAAAATCTGGCATCCCCGAATTGTTCCTGATCTTAGAGGAAAAGCTTGTAACCTTTCCCTGTGGGGTATGATGCTCACTGTGGGTTTCTCATATATGGCTCTTATTATGTTGACATAGTTTCTTCTATTCCTAGTCTGTTGAGTGTTTTATCCTGAAAATGTGCTGAATGTGGTGAAGTGGCTTTTTCTGCAACAGTTGAGATGATCATGTGACTTACCCTTCCTTTCGTAATGTGACCTATGACACTGATTGTTTCTTGTATACTGAATCATTCTTGCATTCCAGGAATTAGTCCCACTTGGTGGGACATAATCCTTTTCATATCCTACCATATTCAGTTTGCTAGTATTTTGTTGATGATTCTTGCACTGGTCTTAATCAGGGATGTTGGTGGGTAGTTGTTTTTTCTTGTAGTATCTCTGGATTATGGAGTAATGCTGGCCTCATTGAATGAGTCAGGGAGTTCTCTCTCCTCTTCTTATTTCTGGAAATGTTTAAGAGGATTGGTGTTGGTTCTTCTTTAAATATTTGGTAGAAATCACCAGTGAGGCCATCAAGTCCGATGTTTTTCTTTGTAAGGAGAAATGATGACTGATTCAGTGGTCTTACTTGTTATGGATCTGTTCATATTTTCTATTTCTTTCTGGGCTAGTCTTGGTGAAATTTCATATTTCTAGAAATTAATCCATTTCATCTCAGTTACTCAATTTTTTACTATACAGTGTTCACAGTATTCTCTTATAACCCTTCCCTATCTATAAAATCTGTAGTAATGACCTACTTTCATTGTTACCTTTAGCTGTTTGAGTATTCTCTCTTTTTTGAATTAGTGTTGCTAACGGCTATGATGACAATGAGGACAAATTGTCAATTTTTGATTTTTGAAGACTCAACTCTTGGTTTTGTGGATTTTCTCTGTTTCTATTCTCTATTTTGCTTATCTTGTTTTATCTTATTTTTATTCTCTATTTTGCTATCTCTATTTTGCTAATCCATATTATTTTCTTCCTTCTGCTAGCTTTTGACTTAATTTTTTCTTCTTTTTTTTTTTTTCTAGTTCCTTGTGGTGTAAAGTTAGGTTGCTGACTTTGAGATATTTCTTCTTTTTCAATGTAAGCTTTGATAGTTATAAATTTCCCTAGTAGCACTTCTTTTGCTACATCCCATAAGTTCTGCTAGGTTCTGGTTTCATTCCCATTTGTCTTAATAAATATTCATGTTTCCTTTGTGATTTAGTCCTTGACTCATTTGTTGTTTAAGATAATGTTCAATTTCCACATATTTGTAAATTTTCCAGTTTTCCTTCTGAAACCTTTCTGGTTTCATTTCATTTTGATCAGAAAAGATATTTTGCCTGATCCCCATCTTTCTAAAATTTTTAAGACTTGTTTTATGAGCTAATACCTGGTCTATACTGGAGAATGTTCCATGTCTTTTTGAGAAAGATGTGTATTCTACTGTCATTGGATGGAGTATTTTGTAAATCTCTGTTGTGACCAGTTGGCTTATAGTCTTGTTCAGGTCCCCTAATTTTTACTGATCTTCTGTCTGATTATTCTGTTTGTTATTGAAAATGTGATATTGAAGTCTCCTTCTTTTATTCTAGATCAATCTATTTCTCCCTTCAGTTCTGTCAGTTTGATATGTAGGTGATCTGATGTTGGTTGCACATTTATTTATAATTCTTATATCCTCTTGGTGAATTGATCTCTTATCATTATATAATGTTCTTCTTCATTGCTTGAAACACTTCTTGCCTTGGTCGGTTTTATCTGATATTAGTATACCCAACCCTGGTCTTTTGGTTACTAATTGCATGGAGTATCTTGTTCTATCGTTTTTACTTCCAAATCTATGTTTGTGTCCTTACATCTAAAATGAGTATGCTATAGATAGAATAAAGCTGGATCCTGGGTTGTTTTTTTTTGTTTGTTTGTTTGTTTTAGTTTTTTTGTTATCACTCCACCAATACAGGCCTTTTGATTGGGGAACTTAATTCACTTACATTTAAAGTGGTTACTGGTAGGGTGACCTACTATTGGCATTTTGTTATTTGTTGTCTTTAAGTCTTAAATGTTTTATTCTTCATTTATTGTCTTCTTTTGTATTTAATTTTTTTTACTCATTTTGCATTTCCTTTTCTGTAAATTCTAGAAATATTTTCTTCGTGATTTCTATGGGGATTGCACATAATATCTCAAAGTTGTAATAACCTGTTTTTACCTGATAATTTTATTGCATACAAAACCCCTTCTTTTAGCTCTTCTACGCACAACTTATTATTTAATTTATACAACCACACTTTACCTTATTGATGTCACAAATTACAGCTTTATATATTTTGTATTTAGTAACATATTGTTAAATTATTATATATACTTAAATACATGTTCATGACTATTTGTTGTAAATCTTGTAGAAGAATAAAAAGTGGAGTTATATATGTCAGTAATTTCTCAATAAAAGTGGAAAGGAGTAACAATTAAAAATTACAATAATACTTTGCTAGTTTTTATATTTGCTTATGTATTTGTCTCTCCTGAGAATCTGATATTTTCATATGGCTTTGAGTTGCCATCTCGCATCTTTAATTCCAACTTGATAGACTCTCTTTAGCATTTCCTGAATGGCAGATCTAGTGGTAACGGCCATTCTCAGTTTTTGTTGTTGATCTGGGAATGTCTTTCTTTCTCCCTCACTTTTGTGGGATATTTGCCTACTGTTGAATTCTCTCTGATCTGCCCTTATGCCTGAGGCACCCACTGATAGTTTTACAGAGGAAACCCTCGCACATCAGCCTGGCATGCGTTTTTCTCATGCCTTTGTTGTCC
>NW_022634577.1:0-3415 GCF_010015895.1 Lontra canadensis
TGCATCCCTAGAGATGTATAAACTACCGCAACTGAACCAGGAAGAAATAGAAAACCTGAACGTGCCCATAACCAGTATGGAGATTGAAACAGTCATCAAAAATCTCGAAACAAACAAAAGCCCAGGGCCAGACGGCTTCCCAGGGGAATTCTAGAAACATTTAAAGAAGAATTAATTCCTATTCTCCTGAAACTGTTCCAAAAAATTGAAATGGAAGGAAAACTTCCAAACTCATTTTATGAGGCCAGCATCACCTTGATCCCAACACCAGACAAGGATCCCATCCAAAAAGAGAATTACAGGCCAATATGCTTGATGAACACAGATGCGAAAATTCTCACCAAAATACTAGCTAATAGGATCCAACAGTACATTAAAAGGATGATTGACCACGACCAAATGGGATTTATTCCAGGGCTGCAAGGTTGGTTCAACATGCACAAATCAATCAATGTGATACAACACATTAATAAAAGAAAGAACAAGAACCATATGATACTCTCAGTAGGTGCTGAAAAAGCTATGGACAAAGTACAGTATCCTTTCCTGATCAAAACTCTTCAAAGTGTAGGGGTAGAGGGCACATACCTCAATATTATCAAAGCCATCTAGGAAAATCCCAGCGGAAATATCATTCTCAATGGAGAAAAAATGAACGCTTTTCTGCCAAGGTCAGGAACACGATAGGGATGTGCATTTCCACCAATGCTATTGAACATCGTACTAGAAGTCCTAGCCCAGCAATCAGACAACAAAAAGAAATTAAAGGCATCTCAATTGGCAAAGAAGAAGTCAAACTATCATTCTTTGCAGATGATATGATATGATATGAAATGTGGAAAACCCAAAAGGCTCCACTCCAAAACTGCTAGAACTTGTGCAGGAATTCACTAAAGTGTCAGGATATAAAATCAATGCACAGAAATCAGTTGCATTTCTCTAAACCAACACTAAGACAGAAGAAAGAGAAATTAAGGAGTCCATCCCATTTACATTTGCACCCAAAACCATAAGATACCTAGGAAAAAACCTAACCAAAGAGGCAAAGAATCCATACTCAGAAAACTATAAAGTACTCATGAAGGAAATTGAGGAAGACACAAAGAAATGGAAAAATGTTCATGCTCCTGGATTGGAAGAACAGATGTTGCGAAAATGTCTATGCTACCTAAAGCAATCTACACATTTAATGCAATCCCTATCAAAAGCCCATCCATTTTTTTCAAAGAAATGGAACAAATAATCCTAAAATTTATATGGAACCAGAAAAGACCTCGAATAGCCAAAGGAATATTGAAAAAGAAAGCCAAAACAATTCCAGACTTCAAGCTCTATTACTAAGCTGTCATCATCAAGCAGTATGGTACTGGCCCGGAAACAGACACATAGATCAATGGAACAGAATAGAGAGCCCAGATAGACCCTCAACTCTATGGTCAACTAATCTTCGACAAAACAGGAAAGAATGTCCAATGGAAAAAAGCCTCTTCAACAAATGGTGTGGGGAAAATTGGACAGCCACATGCAGACAAATGAAATCGGATCATTCCCTTACACCACACACGAAAATAAACTCAAAATGGATGAAGGACCTCAATGTGAGAAAGGAATCCATCAAAATTCTTGAGGAGAACACAGGCAGCAACCTCTTCGACCTCAGCTGAAGCACCTTCTTCGTGGGAACATTGCCAAAGGCAAGAGAAGCAAGAGCAAACAGGAACTATTGGGGTTTCATCAAGATTAAAAGCCTTTGCACAGCAAAGGAAATAGTTAACAAAACCAAAAGACAATGGACAGGATGGAAGAAGAAATTTCCAAACGACATATCAGATAAAGGGCTAGTATCCAAAACTCTATAAAGAGCTTTGCAAACTCAACACCCAAAGAACAAATAATCCAATCAAGAAATGGGCAGAGGACATGAACAGACATTTCTGCAAAGAAGACATGCAGATGGCCAACAGACACATGAAAAAGTGCTCCACATCACTCGGAATTTGGGAAATACAAATCAAAACTACAATGAGATACCACCTCACACCAGTGAGAATGGTTAAAATTAACAAGTCAGGAAATGACAGATGCTGGCTGGGATGCAGAGAAAGGGGAACCCTCCTGGACTGTTGGTGGGAATGCAAGCTGGTGCAACCACGCTGGAAAACAGCATGGAGGTTCCTCAAAAAGTTGAAAATAGAGCTACCTACAACCCAGCAATTGGTCTCCTGGGTATTTACCCTAAAGATACAAATGTAGTGATCCGAAGGGGCACGTGCACCCGAATGTTTACAGCAGCAATGTCCACAGTAGTCAAACTATGGAAAGAACCTAGATGTCCATCAACAGATGAATGGATAAAGAAGATGTAGTATATACATACAATGGAATACTATGCAGCCATCAAAAGAAATGAAATCTTGCCATTTGCGACAACATGGATGGAACTAGAGGGTATTGTGCTTAGCAAAATAAGTCAATTGGAGAAAGACAACTCTCATATGATCTCCCTGATATGAGGAAGTGGAGATGCAACGTGGGGGGGTTGGGGGGTAGGAAAAGAATAAATGAAACAAGATGGGATCGGGAGGGAGAAAAAAACATAAGTAACTCTTAATCTCAGAAAACAAACTGAGGGTTGCTGGGGGGAGGGGGGTCGGGAGAGGGGGGTGGGGTTATGGACATTGGGGAGGGTATGTGCTATGGTGACTGCTGTGAAGGGTGTAAACCTGGCGATTCACAGACCTGTACTCCTGGGAATAAAAATACATTATATGTTTATAAAAAAAAATAAAAAAAATTAATAAAATAAGATAGAAGGGACCCTGGGGCGCCTGGGTGGCTCAGTGGGTTGAAGCCTCTGCCTTCAGCTCAAGTCATGATCCCAGATTACTGGGATCGAGCCCCACATCCGGCTCTCTGCTCAGCGGGGAGACTGCATTCCCCTCTCTCTCTGACTTCCTCTCTGCCTAATTGTGATCTCTCTCTCTGTCAGATAAATAAATGAAATATTAAAATTATAAAATTGATCCTGTCAACTTGACCTTGGAATCTCAAATCAGTCATGCAATTGACTCCTCCCACACCCCCTGTTGCCATACACAACCACAGACAACAAGCCTTTGGCATCTAGAGTGCGATCTAGAATCCTTGATCCCTCACCCTTTCCACCTGACTGATTTCATGCCATGGCCTCTCCTCGGTTTCAAATCCTCTGACCCTTTCTAACCTTCACACCTTTTAAAAGCTGCTGCCACACAAGCCATTATGTCACAGCGCCTTTGTGTTCCACCTGGATCTTTGGTACCATCAGAATAATTCTCCCTCTGGGTTTCGTTTCTCTCCAAACAGCTGCAGAAATAAGCGGAATCTAAATGGGGTTACTGAGAAGACAGACGTAATGGTTTCAAGGATCTCTGGA
>NW_022634578.1:0-3410 GCF_010015895.1 Lontra canadensis
AAACACCAAGCCAGCTCTACAGGAAATATTGAAAGGGGTCCTCTAAGCAAAGAGAGAGCCTAAAAGTAGTAGATCAGAAAGGAACAGAAACAATATACAATAACAGTCACCTTACAGGCAATACAATGGCACTAAATTCATATCTCTCAATAGTTACCCTGAATGTTAATGGGCTAAATGCCCCAATCAAAAGACACAGGGTATCAGAATGGATAAAAAAACAAAACCCATCTATATGTTGCCTACAAGAAACTCATTTTAAACCCGAAGACACTTTCAGATTTAAAGTGAGGGGGTGGAAAAGAATTTACCATGCTAATGGACATCAGAAGAAAGCAGGAGTGGCAATCCTTATATCAGATCACTTAGATTTTAAACCAAAGACTATAATAAGAGATGAAGATGGACACTATATCATACTCAAAGGATCTGTCCAACAAGAAGATCTAACAATTGTAAATATCTATGCCCCTAACGTGGGAGCAGCCAACTATATAAACCAATTAATAACAAAATCAAAGAAACACATCGACAATCATACAATAATAGTAGGGGACTTTAACACTCCCCTCACTGAAATGGACAGATCATCCAAGCAAAAGATCAACAAGGAAATAAAGGCCTTAAATGACACACTGGACCAGATGGACATCACAGATATATTCAGAACATTTCATCCCAAAGCAACAGAATACACATTCTTCTCTAGTGCACATGGAACATTCTCCAGAATAGATCACATCCTTGGTTCTAAATCAGGTCTTAACTGTTATCAAAAAATTGGGATCATTCCCTGCATATTTTCAGACCACAATGCTCTGAAGCTAGAACTCAATCGCAAGAGGAAATTTGGAAAGAACCCAAATATATGGCGACTAAACAGCATCCTTCTAAAGAATGAATGGGTCAACCAGGAAATTAAAGAAGAATTGAAAAAATTCATGGAAACAAATGATAATGAAAATACAACAGTTCAAAATCTGTGGGACACAACAAAGGCAGTCCTGAGAGGAAAATATATAGCGGTACAAGCCTTTCTCAAGAAATAAGAAAGGTCTCAGGTACACAACCTAACCCTACACCTAAAGGAGCTGGAGAAAGAACAAGAAAGAAACCCTAAACCCAGCAGGAGAAGAGAAATCATAAAGATCAGAGCAGAAATCAATGAAATAGAAACCAAAAAAACAATAGAACAAATCAACGAAACTAGGAGCTCGTTCTTTGAAAGAATTAATAAGATTGATAAGCCCCTGGCCAGACTTATCAAAAAGAGAAGAGAAAGGACCCAAATAAATAAAATCATGAATGAAAGAGGAGAGATCACAACTAACACCAAAGAAATACAGACAATTATAAGAACATATTATGAGCAACTCTATGCCAACAAATTTGACAATCTGGAAGAAATGGATGCATTCCTAGAGACATATAAACTACCACAACTGAACCTGGAAGAAATAGAAAGCCTGAACAGACCCATAACCAGTAAGGAGATTGAAACAGTCATCAAAAATCTCCAAACAAACAAAAGCCCAGGGCCAGACGGCTTCCCGGGGGAATTCTACCAAACATTTAAAGAAGAACTAATTCCTATTCTCCTGAGACTGTTCCAAAAAATAGAAATGGAAGGAAAACTTCCAAACTCATTTTATGAGGCCAGCCTCACCTTGATCCCCAAACCAGACAAGGATCCCATCAAAAAAGAGAACTACAGACCAATATCCTTGATGAACACAGATGCAAAAATTCTCACCAAAATACTAGCCAATAGGATTCAACAGTACATTAAAAGGATTATTCACCATGACCAAGTGGGATTTATTCCAGGGCTACAAGGTTGGTTCAACATCCGCAAATCAATCATTGTGATACAACACATTAATGAAAGAACAGGAACCATAAGATACTCTCCATAGATGCTGAAAAAGCATTTGACAAAGTATAGCAACCCTTCCTGATCAAAACTTTTCAAAATGTAGGAATAGAGGGCACATACCTCAATATTATCAAAGCCATCTATGAAAATCCCACCGCAAATATCATTCTCAATGGAGAAAAACTGAAAGCTTTTCTGCTAAGGTCAGGAACACGGCAGGGATGTCCATTATCACCACTGCTTTTCAACATAGTACTAGAAGTCCTAGCCTCAGCAATCAGACAACAAAAGGAAATTAAAGGCATCCAAATCAGCAAAGAAGAAGTCAAACTATCACTCTTTGCAGATGATATGATACTATATGTGGAAAACCCAAAAGACTCCACTCCAAAACAGCCAGAACTTGTACAGGAATTCTGTAAAGTGTCAGGATATAAAATCAATGCACAGAAATCAGTTGTATTTATCTACACCAACAACAAGACAGAAGAAAGAGAAATTAAGTAGTCAGTCCCATTTACAATTACACCCAAAACTATAAGATACCTAGGAATTAACCTAACCAAAGAGGCTAAGAATCTATACTCAGAAAACTATAAAGTACTCATGAAAGAAATTGAGGAAGACACAAAAAAATGGAAAAATGTTCCATGCTCCTGGATTGGAAGAATAAATATTGTGAAAATGTCTATGCTACCTAAAGCAGTCTACACATTTAATGCAATTCCTATCAAAATACCATCCATTTGTTTTTTCAAAGAAATGGAACAAATAGTCCCAAAATTTATATGGAACCAGAAAAGACCTCAAATAGCCAAAGGAATATTGAAAAAGAAAGCCAAAGTTGGTGGCATCACAATTCCAGACTTCAAGCTCTATTACAAAGCTGTCATCATCAAGACAGCATGGTACTGGCACAAAAACAGACACATAGATCAAAGGAACAGAATAGAGAGCCCAGAAATAGACCCTCAACTCTATGGTCAACTAATCTTCGACAAAGCAGGGAAGAATGTCCAATGGAAAAAGGACAGCCTCTTCAATAAATGGTGTAGGGAAAATTGGATAGCCACATGCAGAAAAATGAAATTGAATCATTTCCTTAGACCACACACGAAAATAGACTGAAAATAGATAAAGGACCTCAATGTGAGAAAGGAATCCATCAAAATCCAGGAGGAGAACACAGGCAGCAACCCCTTCGACCGCAGCCACAACAACATCTTCCTAGGAACATCGCCAAAGGCAAGGGAAACAAGGGCAAAAATGAACTATTGGGATTTTATCAAGATCAAAAGCTTTTGCACAGCAAAGGAAACAGTTTACAAAACCAAAAGACAACTGACAGAATGGGAGAAGATATTTGCAAACGACATAGCAGATAAAGGGCTAGTGTCCAAAATCTATAAAGAACTTAGCCAACTCAACACCCAAAGAACAAATAATCCAATCAAGAAATGGGCAGAAGACATGAACAGACATTTCTGCAAAGAAGACATCCAGATGGCCAACAGACACATGAAAAAGTGCTCCA
>NW_022634579.1:0-3408 GCF_010015895.1 Lontra canadensis
AGGTGACCCTTGAGAGCTCATTCTAGCGTACATCACTAGAGTGACCTCAACCAATTACTTGAACTCTGTAAGCCCCGATTTTCTTGTCTGTGAAGCACGGTTGTTAACGCCTGTACCGGGCCTGAGAGCTGAGATCGTGTGTGTTCTGCCCTCAGAACGATGCCCACCAGAATGTACAATAAATGACAGTTATTATTGTATCATGCATGAGCTAAAATAAAGCTATCGTCACAGTCAGGCAACAACAGTGATGGAGACAGAAACCAGAATGCAGAAACAAGCAGAACATACAGTAAGTGTGACGTGACGACTCTAGAGGAGACCACATCCATAAGCAGCAGCATGGAACCAAACACCCCTTTTTTAAATATTTTATTTATTTATCAGAGAGAGAGAAACAGGCTCCTTACTGAGCAAGGACCCGATGCGGACTCAGTCCCAGGACCCTGGGATCATGACCTGAGCCACCCAGGCGCCCCTGAACGCCCCTTTTCCAGAGAGCCAGATGTGTTCTGCCCAGCGGATGTGGCTCCTGCAAGGTCCCCTCCAGGTTAGATCATGGAGGATGGCAGCATTAAAAACGCAGGTTTGCAGACTGAGGGAAGGGGGCCTGGAAGGAGAAAACGCAGTCGCCTCTGATTATATAATTGTCCTGCCTCTTTCTGTTCTGAAGCCAGACGCATCGCCGACTATCAGGAAGGCACAATGAAGAGCGCTGCTGAGGCTGAGGTGTGGGGGTTGGGGGCAGGTTTCCAACAGGTCAGAGCTGACAGGAGCAGGAATGCACATCAGGGCCAGACTTCCACCGGGCTAAGCACACGGGACACGTGTGATAGCACCTGCTGGGTCTGAAACCACCGTCCTATGCTTAGAATGTCCTGCTTCTCTAGACAGCAGAACACACAGAAAGCCCGCTCTTTCCGCAGCTGCTCTGCCTTTGGCGAGGCACAAACGTTATTCCAAAATTCTAGCCCAGGGCTCAGGGCGCTGCTGTGATGGAGGTCAACTTTCCATCCTTTCATTTTTCTTGGAACTTTAAAACTGCTTCTCAAGGACTTGGTTTGTTAACTTAAATACTAAGAAAAAGTAGAGGGAAGATTAACAAAATGGCCATGAAGACGTGCTGCGTTTCAAACGCGCACCACCTGTCCTTCTCCTCTGAAGGAGACACGGCAAGGTACGCACGGGACCGGTTTTCCAACCCCAGCGACTCTCTGCCCCTGTGCTCCCCACAACCCGTCACCCCATCTCTCGTGTTGGACAACTGCAAACACATGAGACGTCCAGTCGGAACTCAGCCCTCTTTCAGGCAGAATCTCCCCTGCGCACACCGCACTGGCCTGAGTCGGGGAAACCACGCCCGCGGCCACCCGCTACCCAAAATGAAACCAAAGGCCATTCATTATGAAAACCTCCGTCTCTTCTCTTGATCTCCCTGAACTAAAGGTCGCCTCTGAAGTTAGAATTAGAGCATTTGGTGGAGATGCAGAGCTGTCTAAATTTTCTCACGCCCTAGCCCTTTCGCTTTTGGGAAATGAATATTTAGAAAGACTTAAGAATATCTTTCTTACACATTTCTCTCCCTCCCAAATAGAGAGTGCAACAAATGCTTCTTCTTTTATGAGTTAGAATGTGTGGCCTGGGAAGAAAGCAATCCCAAACACACTCCTGACTCAGTTACACACCTGTTTGGACAGATTTTCCCCGATAGGTAGGGAAGAGATGATGTCTTAACTCTTCTAGCAACACTGATTAAAGGGGGTACCTGGTGGGGGTTCAGCAACGCCGAATCAGTCATCTTTAGAAAGGAGAGACCAGAGACTTCGGAGGCTCCTGCCCCCACATGGGTAGAAAATGACACAAAGCAAGACACGCAGAGTCACGAGGGAGGGCCTGAAGGAATTCCCTTTCCCAGGAGCTCTTCAAAGACAAAACAGTCACTCGTTTTCTTGTCGTGGTATATCTCTGACTATTTCTTAAGCTGCCCTCGGACCAGCAATGGTGGAGAGCCACTTACTCTAAGAAATCAAGGTCGGGCGTCTGTTGGCTGGAGGACGAAACAGGAATATTCAGCCAAAAGTCAGCACATACAACAACATCGCTTGGAGTAGGTTGGCCATTTAAAAACAAAGATCCAGAGGGTGCCTGGCCGGCTTGGTTGGTGGAGCAAAAAACTCTTGATCCTCTGGGTGTGGGCTCGAACCTCATGCTCGGTTTAGAAAATACTTACAAATAGAATCTTTTAAAAATAAATAAATAAAAATAAAAACCCAAATCCAAAAAAGAAAAAGAGAGAAAGTTTCAAAGGAGCATCTCGCCTCCCTGGAAGGACCCCCAAGTGCGACCTAACACTCCCACCACAGAGAAGGAAATGAGCGGAGATGATAACGGGCCAAGCAACACCGCTGATTTTGGCTGCGGGCCTGGAAAGCTCTACGTTTTCAGGCTTTTCACTCTTTTTCTTTTTTTTTTAGATTTCAGGCCACGGAGCACCCAGGCCTGTTGGTCTGGTTTCCGCTCTTCGTCCCTTACTACCGCGACCCTCCTGCTTGACGCCGATCGGTCACAGGGCAGGGACGATGCCCGAGCCCTAAACTGGAAGCCCGTGACCAGAGGCCCCAGAGGCAGGAGCGCCCACGGGGGCCGAGGGCAGAAGAGACTCCGCAGCAGGCAGGGGAGCCTCGTTGCAGCGTGACCTGCGTTGCGGAGGGGGGACCCCAAGTGCTGCCGTCCCGACCGGTCGGAAAACTGCAGCCGCAGCGGGCCGCGTGGCCCCAGAGCAGCGGCGGGAACGGTTGTCCGGCCCGAGCACTGAGCGAGGCTGTAGGAAGGGTCGCGGCCACTGTCCTCTGGTCAAGGCCTCGGTGTCGGGCAGTCCGTCGTATAGACAGAGACAAAGGATCCACTGTTCCCAGTGTAGACCTGAGGGGAAGGGGGCTGCGGTGACCCGTGTGAGGCCGTCGAGGCCCAGCGGCAGCACAGGTTTCCTATAAACGGCCGCTGCCCCCAGCGCCTCAGCGGGACAGGCCGGCGCGCCGCGAAGGGCTCCCGCACCACCCCGCAGCCCCAGCCCCAGGCAGCCCGCGGCTCGGGCGAGCGGTGAGGACCGCGGTCGGGGCGGGATGCGCGGAGTCCGGTGCGGGTGTCCGTCCCCGAAGGCCGCACCTACTGCCCACACCGGCCCGAGGCGGCGGCGATGCTGCTGCTGCTGCGTCCCCGCACCCGGACCGCACCCGGACCCGCACCCGGACCGCACCCGGACCGCACCCGGACCCGCAGCCGGACCCGCACCCGGACCACATCCAGAACCACAACCCAGACCACATCCCGGATCTCATCCGGACCTGCACTCGGACCACATCCCGGACCACATCCCGGACCCGCACCGGGACCGCACCTGGACCGCAT
>NW_022634580.1:0-3408 GCF_010015895.1 Lontra canadensis
AGGTGACCCTTGAGAGCTCATTCTAGCGTACATCACTAGAGTGACCTTAACCAATTACTTGAACTCTGTAAGCCCCGATTTTCTTGTCTGTGAAGCACGGTTGTTAACGCCTGTACCGGGCCTGAGAGCTGAGATCGTGTGTGTTCTGCCCTCAGAACGATGCCCACCAGAATGTACAATAAATGACAGTTATTATTGTATCATGCATGAGCTAAAATAAAGCTATCGTCACAGTCAGGCAACAACAGTGATGGAGACAGAAACCAGAATGCAGAAACAAGCAGAACATACAGTAAGTGTGACGTGACGACTCTAGAGGAGACCACATCCATAAGCAGCAGCATGGAACCAAACACCCCTTTTTTAAATATTTTATTTATTTATCAGAGAGAGAGAAACAGGCTCCTTACTGAGCAAGGACCCGATGCGGACTCAGTCCCAGGACCCTGGGATCATGACCTGAGCCACCCAGGCGCCCCTGAACGCCCCTTTTCCAGAGAGCCAGATGTGTTCTGCCCAGCGGATGTGGCTCCTGCAAGGTCCCCTCCAGGTTAGATCATGGAGGATGGCAGCATTAAAAACGCAGGTTTGCAGACTGAGGGAAGGGGGCCTGGAAGGAGAAAACGCAGTCGCCTCTGATTATATAATTGTCCTGCCTCTTTCTGTTCTGAAGCCAGACGCATCGCCGACTATCAGGAAGGCACAATGAAGAGCGCTGCTGAGGCTGAGGTGTGGGGGTTGGGGGCAGGTTTCCAACAGGTCAGAGCTGACAGGAGCAGGAATGCACATCAGGGCCAGACTTCCACCGGGCTAAGCACACGGGACACGTGTGATAGCACCTGCTGGGTCTGAAACCACCGTCCTATGCTTAGAATGTCCTGCTTCTCTAGACAGCAGAACACACAGAAAGCCCGCTCTTTCCGCAGCTGCTCTGCCTTTGGCGAGGCACAAACGTTATTCCAAAATTCTAGCCCAGGGCTCAGGGCGCTGCTGTGATGGAGGTCAACTTTCCATCCTTTCATTTTTCTTGGAACTTTAAAACTGCTTCTCAAGGACTTGGTTTGTTAACTTAAATACTAAGAAAAAGTAGAGGGAAGATTAACAAAATGGCCATGAAGACGTGCTGCGTTTCAAACGCGCACCACCTGTCCTTCTCCTCTGAAGGAGACACGGCAAGGTACGCACGGGACCGGTTTTCCAACCCCAGCGACTCTCTGCCCCTGTGCTCCCCACAACCCGTCACCCCATCTCTCGTGTTGGACAACTGCAAACACATGAGACGTCCAGTCGGAACTCAGCCCTCTTTCAGGCAGAATCTCCCCTGCGCACACCGCACTGGCCTGAGTCGGGGAAACCACGCCCGCGGCCACCCGCTACCCAAAATGAAACCAAAGGCCATTCATTATGAAAACCTCCGTCTCTTCTCTTGATCTCCCTGAACTAAAGGTCGCCTCTGAAGTTAGAATTAGAGCATTTGGTGGAGATGCAGAGCTGTCTAAATTTTCTCACGCCCTAGCCCTTTCGCTTTTGGGAAATGAATATTTAGAAAGACTTAAGAATATCTTTCTTACACATTTCTCTCCCTCCCAAATAGAGAGTGCAACAAATGCTTCTTCTTTTATGAGTTAGAATGTGTGGCCTGGGAAGAAAGCAATCCCAAACACACTCCTGACTCAGTTACACACCTGTTTGGACAGATTTTCCCCGATAGGTAGGGAAGAGATGATGTCTTAACTCTTCTAGCAACACTGATTAAAGGGGGTACCTGGTGGGGGTTCAGCAACGCCGAATCAGTCATCTTTAGAAAGGAGAGACCAGAGACTTCGGAGGCTCCTGCCCCCACATGGGTAGAAAATGACACAAAGCAAGACACGCAGAGTCACGAGGGAGGGCCTGAAGGAATTCCCTTTCCCAGGAGCTCTTCAAAGACAAAACAGTCACTCGTTTTCTTGTCGTGGTATATCTCTGACTATTTCTTAAGCTGCCCTCGGACCAGCAATGGTGGAGAGCCACTTACTCTAAGAAATCAAGGTCGGGCGTCTGTTGGCTGGAGGACGAAACAGGAATATTCAGCCAAAAGTCAGCACATACAACAACATCGCTTGGAGTAGGTTGGCCATTTAAAAACAAAGATCCAGAGGGTGCCTGGCCGGCTTGGTTGGTGGAGCAAAAAACTCTTGATCCTCTGGGTGTGGGCTCGAACCTCATGCTCGGTTTAGAAAATACTTACAAATAGAATCTTTTAAAAATAAATAAATAAAAATAAAAACCCAAATCCAAAAAAGAAAAAGAGAGAAAGTTTCAAAGGAGCATCTCGCCTCCCTGGAAGGACCCCCAAGTGCGACCTAACACTCCCACCACAGAGAAGGAAATGAGCGGAGATGATAACGGGCCAAGCAACACCGCTGATTTTGGCTGCGGGCCTGGAAAGCTCTACGTTTTCAGGCTTTTCACTCTTTTTCTTTTTTTTTTAGATTTCAGGCCACGGAGCACCCAGGCCTGTTGGTCTGGTTTCCGCTCTTCGTCCCTTACTACCGCGACCCTCCTGCTTGACGCCGATCGGTCACAGGGCAGGGACGATGCCCGAGCCCTAAACTGGAAGCCCGTGACCAGAGGCCCCAGAGGCAGGAGCGCCCACGGGGGCCGAGGGCAGAAGAGACTCCGCAGCAGGCAGGGGAGCCTCGTTGCAGCGTGACCTGCGTTGCGGAGGGGGGACCCCAAGTGCTGCCGTCCCGACCGGTCGGAAAACTGCAGCCGCAGCGGGCCGCGTGGCCCCAGAGCAGCGGCGGGAACGGTTGTCCGGCCCGAGCACTGAGCGAGGCTGTAGGAAGGGTCGCGGCCACTGTCCTCTGGTCAAGGCCTCGGTGTCGGGCAGTCCGTCGTATAGACAGAGACAAAGGATCCACTGTTCCCAGTGTAGACCTGAGGGGAAGGGGGCTGCGGTGACCCGTGTGAGGCCGTCGAGGCCCAGCGGCAGCACAGGTTTCCTATAAACGGCCGCTGCCCCCAGCGCCTCAGCGGGACAGGCCGGCGCGCCGCGAAGGGCTCCCGCACCACCCCGCAGCCCCAGCCCCAGGCAGCCCGCGGCTCGGGCGAGCGGTGAGGACCGCGGTCGGGGCGGGATGCGCGGAGTCCGGTGCGGGTGTCCGTCCCCGAAGGCCGCACCTACTGCCCACACCGGCCCGAGGCGGCGGCGATGCTGCTGCTGCTGCGTCCCCGCACCCGGACCGCACCCGGACCCGCACCCGGACCGCACCCGGACCGCACCCGGACCCGCAGCCGGACCCGCACCCGGACCACATCCAGAACCACAACCCAGACCACATCCCGGATCTCATCCGGACCTGCACTCGGACCACATCCCGGACCACATCCCGGACCCGCACCGGGACCGCACCTGGACCGCAT
>NW_022634581.1:0-3406 GCF_010015895.1 Lontra canadensis
TTCCTTTATCAGAGAAGCCTTTCGCAAATATTTTCTCCCAGTCAGTGGCTTGTCCTCTGATTCTCTTAATATTGTCTTCCTTAAAGCAGAAGTTTTTAATTTTAATAAAGACCTGCTTATCAATTATTTCTTTCATGGATTATATTTTTGGTGTTGTATCTAAAAAGGCATCACAATATCCAAGGTCATCTAGGTTTTCTCTTCCAATTATTCTCTTTCCCTTAGTGGTAAAATGTAAATAATAGGAAAAGAAAGTCATACATAATTCTACTTCTTAGGGATGAATATTGATAGAATTTTGGTGTAATACCCTTTCAAATATGCACTTGGGTTCACACATTTACTTACATAAATGGGCCCATTGACCCCATTTTACCAGTTTGCAATCTGTTTTTTATACTTAAAAATATGTCATACATATTTTCCATAATAATATGTTTAATTAATTTTTATATATTTGTTTTTCAGGTTCCAAAAGTAAATATGTTCATTATACAGTTTACATATTACAGAAATACACAATGCAGAAAGTGAAAGCTTTCCAACGTCTTTAATGGCATCTTTACGCTTTCCACATCTTTTTGAGTCAATATTATAAATATTTATTTTCGTAGAAAATTATCCATTTTCAGGGCACCTGGGTGGCTCAGTGGGCTAAGCCTCTGCCTTCGGCTCAGGTCATGATCTCAGGGTCCTGGGATGGAGCCCCACATCAGGCTCTCTGCTCAGCAGGGAGCCTGCTTCCTCCTCTGTCTCTGCCTGCCTCTCTGCCTACTTGTGATTTCTGTCTGTCAAATAAATAAATAAAATCTTAAAAAAAGAAAATTATCCATTTTGTAAACCTTTCAAATCTATTAACTTAATCTCAAAATCAATTAACTTAGTCTTAAACACAAATCCCTACCATACATAAAATCTATCACCATTCTTTGCATCTGTCCGAGGAATTCTTCACACAGTTCTCTCCACCTTCTCCACCTTCCAACATCAACCTTTTCTTCAAAAGGTCCTGCTAAAATGTGGCCTCCAAGTTCTTTGGACAAACTAAGTCTCCCCCATCTCTGCCCTGGCACACTCCTTTCTATGGTGTGAAGTTTGCTCCTTTCATGAATACCCCTCAACACCACAGAGGCAGCGGAAGGGAGTGGGAAGAATGCAGCCAGAGCGGGGCTTGAGTCTGAGTCTTGCCACTTTGTCGCTGGGGACCTTAGGCCCTCATTTCACTTGAGCTTCAGTGTTCTCCTATGTAAAATGGGAAAATGATCACACCTACCTCTCAGGGTTAAAGTAAGAATGAAATGACCCACTGCAGGGAAGGTCCCCGGCGCTCATTATTCTATGTGATGTGCAAATGTAGCCCTTGCCAGGTCCCAGGGGAAGAGTCCAGAGCCAGGGTCTCAAGAGCCCCAGGAAACACTGACTTGAAATCCACAATGGAAGCCCTGAGAGGCCACGTACAGAACCTGGCAGGTGGATGTAAACCACCACACAGCTAGTTTTCCCTTCTGTTGGACAAGCCCTAAAGTGCCAGGAGGGCCCAGGATACTGGGGGAGCGTTGTTTTCTTAAACTCTCATGGGTTGCCTGGCTTGGCCTCCCACCTGAGGAGCGGCAGAAGACCCAAAAAAAGTTGAAATCATCGACTCAAAGGGTTATTTCTATTCATAGCAGTATTATCCACAATAGCCAGAATATGGAATTAACCCAAGCATCCCCCATGGGTGAATGGATAAATGAAATGTGGTAGATACACACAATGGAATACTATTCAGTCTCAAAAAGGAAGGGAATTCTGACACATATTATAACTTGGATGAACCTTGAGAACATTATGCTAAATAAGATAAGCCAATCACCCAAAGACAAATACGGTATGATTCCACTTATATGAAGTACCTACAGTAGTTAAATTCATAAAGAGAGAAAGCAGGAGGGCGGTTGCCACGGCTCAAGAGGAGGATTACTAGAGAATTACTGTTTAATGGGTATAGAATTTCAATTTCACAAGATGTTAAGAGCTCTGGAGATGGATGCTGGTGATGGTTTCACAATAATGTGAAAGTACTTAACGCCACTGAACTCTACCCCTAAAAATAGTTAAAATGGTAAATTTTCTGTTGTGTGTATTTTACCACAATTTAGAAAATGTTTTGGGGGCCTTCTAGTTGCCCAAGCTGGGGATTTCCACACCACCGCCTAGAGAACCGTGTCCAGTGGGCACCAAGGGCACAGAGCCTGCTCCCCACTCCCTTCTCCACATGGCAAATGCCAAG
This sequence comes from Lontra canadensis, assembly GCF_010015895.1. Taxonomy (NCBI): domain Eukaryota; kingdom Metazoa; phylum Chordata; class Mammalia; order Carnivora; family Mustelidae; genus Lontra; species Lontra canadensis. The sequence continues at coordinate 2,273 of NW_022634581.1, forward strand.
GAGATAGGAGCCTGTGTCCCAGCTTCCTCCCGGCTCTGAAAAACTAAGATGAGAACTAGAGAGAATAGAAACGTGGGCTTCAAAAAAGTAGATAGAGAATTAAAAATACAATTGAAAATCACGCTCACTATTCGAAGATTAAAAACATTCTTTAGAACCTGGGTTTTATTAGCCGACATGCTTTCTGCATCGCACAGGAGGGAGGAAGCCAGGTCACCGGTGCTCTCTGTAGGGGGCAAGCAGGTGAAATGATTATGAAATATGTCAAATAAATGGTCCTTTTTTCTCCCCAGGAGATAAGGAAAGGTAATTTGGTCTGTCAGTCGCGCACACAGAAGACGTCATGGTCAACTGCATTAATACTGACTACTTTGTCCAGAGTCACAGAGCTAAAAGAAATTACAGAATCTTTCTCCTGTGAATTCTGGCATGACTCTCAGCAGACCTTTCCCCACCTGAATTCACAAGAGAGATGAATAATAAAAGGAAGGGCCTACAGTGGGACCCAGAGCCTGCTGCTGGCTATCTGGGCATGGTAGCCAGAGCCAAGCTGCTTTCCTCTGCTCCCAAGACCCCGTCTCCCAGCCAGCCCCTCCAGCCTCCCAGGTCACCACGCCCTTCTTGGGTCCTGTTTCAGCCAGAACAAACCCTAGCTCTTTCCTGTGGGTGGCCAGTCAGTTCTCTGCCCTGTTCCTCCCTTATCTGCACTGTGAAGGCCCATCTCCCAGCCAGTGGCAGACTACCTCCCTGTCCTCTGATACCGCTCCCCACTTCAAAATGCTCACTTCTTTCTGCAGTTGTTAGGGGAATGTTGTGTCCAGATCTTCTTTCCCTAAACACCTCAGGCTTCCTGGAGGACAGAGCTAGGCAGCTTCCCCTCCTTTCTAGCCCAGGGTCTGGCCATTACCTGTAGAAGAGATGAGTTCATGAAGTCTCTGCAAGTTTTCTCTTTTATAATCTAACGAAAGGATGTATATGATGGGTTTTTTTCTTTTCTTTCTTTCTTCCTTTGGAATTGGTGATGGCGAAGGGGTGTGCTGGCCAGGCTGGGGTGGACACTGGAAGGCTCTCGAAAGCCCACTGTCAAGTTGCTGAGTTGTAGGAGGCAGACTTCACTTTCACGCCCTGCCACAG
>NW_022634582.1:0-3406 GCF_010015895.1 Lontra canadensis
TTATTTGTTCTTTGGGTGTTGAGTTTGCTAAGTTCTTTATAGATTCTAGACACTAGCCCTTTATCTGATATGTCGTTTGCAAATATCTTCTCCCATTCTGTCAGTTGTCTTTTGGTTTTGTGAACTGTTTCCTTTGCTGTGCAAAAGCTTTTGATCTTGATAAAATCCCAATAGTTCATTTTTGCCCTTGCTTCCCTTGCCTTTGGCGATGTTCCTAGGAAGATGTTGCTGTGGCTGAGGTCAAAGAGGTTGCTGCCTGTGTTCTCCTCAAGGATGTTGATGGATTTCCTTTCTCACATTGAGGTCCTTCATCCATTTTGAGTCTATTTTCATGTGTGGTGTAAGGAAATGGTCCAATTTCATTTTTCTGCATGTGGCTATCCAATTTTCCCAACACCATTTATTGAAGAGGCTGTCTTTTTTCCATTGGACATTCTTTCCTGCTTTGTCGAAGATTAGTTGACCATAGAGTTGAGGGTCTATTTCTGGGCTCTCTATTCTGTTCCATTGATCTATGTGTCTGTTTTTGTGCCAGTACCATGCTGTCTTGATGATGACAGCTTTGTAATAGAGCTTGAAGTCCGGAATTGTGACGCCACCAACTTTGGCTTTCTTTTTCAATATTCCTTTGGCTATTCGCAGTCTTTTCTGGTTCCATACAAATTTTAGGATTATTTGTTCCATTTCTTTGAAAAAAATGGATGGTACTTTGATAGGAATTGCATTAAATGTGTAGATTGCTTTAGGTAGCATAGACATTTTCACAATATTTATTCTTCCAATCCAGGAGCATGGAACATTTTTCCATTTCTTTGTGTCTTCCTCAATGTCTTTCATGAGTACTTTATAGTTTTCTGTGTATAGATTCTTAGTCTCTTTGGTTAGGTTTATTCCTAGGTATCTTATAGTTTTGGGTGCAATTGTAAATGGGATGGACTCCTTAATTTCTCTTTCTTCTGTCTTGTTGTTGGTGTAGAGAAATGCAACTGATTTCTGTGCATTGATTTTATATCCTGACACTTTACTGAATTCCTGTACAAGTTCTAGCAGTTTTGGAGTGGAGTCTTTTGGGTTTTCCACATATATTATCATATCATCTGCGAAGAGTGATAGTTTGACTTCTTCTTTGCCGATTTGGATGCCTTTAATTTCCTTTTGTTGTCTGATTGCTGAGGCTAGAACTACTAGTACTATGTTGAATAGCAGTGGTGATAACGGACATCCCTGCCATGTTCCTGACCTTAGCGGAAAAGCTTTCAGTTTTTCTCCGTTGAGAATGATATTTGCAATGGGTTTTTCATAGATGGCTTTGATAATATTGAGGTATGTGCCCTCTATCCCTACACTTTGAAGACTTTTGATCAGGAAGGGATGCTGTACTTTGTCAAATGCTTTTTCAGCATCTATGGAGAGTATCATATGGTTCTTGTTCTTTCTTTTATTAATGTGTTGTATCACATTGATTGATTTGCGGATGCTGAACCAACCTTGCAGCCCTGGAATAAATCCCACTTGGTCGTGGTGAATAATCCTTTTAATGTACTGTTGAATCCTATTGGCTAGTATTTTGGTGAGTATTTTTGCATCTGTGTTCATCAAGGATATTGGTCTGTAGTTCTCTTTTTTGATGAGATCCTTGTCTGGTTTGGGGATCAAGGTGATGCTGGCCTCATAAAATGAGTTTGGAAGTTTTCCTTCCATTTCTATTTTTTGGAACAGTCTCAGGAGAATAGGAATTAGTTCTTTAAATGTTTGGTAGAATTCCCCCGGGAAGGAATCTGGCCCTGGGCTTTTGTTTGTTTGGAGATTTTTGATGACTGTTTCAATCTCCTTACTGGTTATGGGTCTGTTCAGGCTTTCTATTTCTTCCTGGTTCAATTGTGGTAGTTTATATGTCTCTAGGAATGCATCCATTTCTTCCAGATTGTCAAATTTGTTGGCATAGAGTTGCTCATAATATGTTCTTATAATTGTCTGTATTTCTTGGGTGTTAGTTGTGATCTCTCCTCTTTCATTCATGATTTTATTGATTTGGGTCCTTTCTCTTTTCTTTTTGATAAGTGTGGCCAGGGGCTTATCAATCTTATTAATTCTTTCAAAGAACCAGCTCCTAGTTTCGTTGATTTGTTCTATTGTTTTTTTGGTTTCTATTTCATTGATTTCTGCTCTGATCTTTATGATTTCTCTTCTCCTGCTGGGTTTAGGGTTTCTTTCTTGTTCTTTCTCCAGCTCCTTTAGGAGTAGGGTTAGGTTGTGTACCTGAGACCTTTCTTGTTTCTTGAGAAAGGCTTGTACCGCTATATATTTTCCTCTCAGGACTGCCTTTGTTGTGTCCCACAGATTTTGAACTGTTGTGTTTTCATTATCATTTATTTCCATGAGTTTTTTCAATTCTTTAATTTCCTGGTTGACCCATTCATTCTTTAGAAGGATGCTGTTTAGTCGCCATGTATTTGGGTTCTTTCCAAATTTCCTCTTGCGATTGAGTTCTAGCTTCAGAGCATTGTGGTCTGAAAATATGCAGGGAATGATCCCAATCTTTTGATACCAGTTGAGACCTGATTTAGGAACCAGGATGTGATCTATTCTGGAGAATGTTCCATGTGCACTAGAGAAGAATGTGTATTCTGTTGCTTTGGGATGAAATGTTCTGAATATATCTGTGATATCCATCTGGTCCAGTGTGTCATTTAAGGCCTTTATTTCCTTGTTGATCTTTTGCTTGGATGATCTGTCCATTTCAGTGAGGGGAGTGTTAAAGTCCCCTACTATTATTGTATGATTGTTGATGTGTTTCTTTGATTTTCTTATTAATTGGTTTATATAGTTGGCTGCTCCCACGTTAGGGGCATAGATATTTACAATTGTTAGATCTTCTTGTTGGACAGATCCTTTGAGTATGATATAGTGTCCTTCTTCATCTCTTATTATAGTCTTTGGTTTAAAATCGAATTGATCTGATATAAGGATTGCCACTCCTGCTTGCTTCTGATGTCCATTAGCATGGTAAATTCTTTTCCACTCCCTCACTTTAAATCTGAAGTTGTCTTCGGGTTTAAAATGAGTTTCTTGTAGGCAACATATAGATGGGTTTTGTTTTTTTATCCATTCTGATACCCTGTGTCTTTTGATTGGGGCATTTAGCCCATTAACATTCAGGGTAACTATTGAGAGATATGAATTTAGTGCCATTGTATTGCCTGTAAGGTGACTATTATTGTATATTGTTTCTGTTCCTTTCTGATCTACTACTTTTAGGCTCTCTCTTTGCTTAGAGGACCCCTTTCAATATTTCCTGTAGAGCTGGCTTGGTGTTTGCAAATTCTTTCAGTTTTTGTTTGTCCTGGAAGCTTTTAATCTCTCCTTCTATTTTCAATGATAGCCTAGCTGGATATAGTATTCTTGG
>NW_022634583.1:0-3406 GCF_010015895.1 Lontra canadensis
GTGATCCACTGAGCAGGAGACGGGCTCTCTGAGTTCATCAGGCATCTTGGATGCAGGACACCTTCTAGAAGTCTGGCTTAGTGAATCACGTAGCTTTCCCGGACCACATGTATTTGTAATGAAGATTCTGTTTTCAGCCAATATCACTGTGTTGTGAGTGGGGGAGGTCAGTCCCCCTTGTGGGGTCTTTAAGAAACATTTCAGCGTGGTTATGTAAGTCACTCACAGGTAAGCTAAGAAATGACCGGATTTGTTACGCTCACAGGTGCTAGGGTGGGAGGCACAACTGGCACTCCTTGCTGGTGGCCAAATGGCAGGCGGGCCCAGGAGGTGACCCTATCCAGCAGGTGCAGACCTGAACCACTGAGAACCCCTGGGAAGGTCCCTGTATTCTGGGTTGGGATGGCCACAAAGCATTGAGGGGATTTCATTGCTATGTTTGGAGTCCCTGGGTCATAAACAGGGGAGGAAGATGGGGACCTTGTGACAGGAGCCTGCCTGACCGCCCTGGTGAGCCCAGGAGGGGACTCACAGCCTCTGCGTGGTGATGTTGAGTTATCAGGGAGAGAGGAAGTGCTAACAATTTGTGATCCAGTCTTCACCCTTTATTCTCATTTTCAACCTTATTTTCCTTCTCAGGTAAGAGAACCAAGACTCTGGTACAGCCCAGGACGGTTCCAAAATATATAAACAGTCTTTCAACACCTGAAACTGAGAGAGAGGAAACATTTCTGTTCATTAATGGTGACGAGGAACTGAGATTTGTGCTTTTGCTGAGGCTCAGGGGTCCGTGGTGTCCGCCGGGCCCTGGACCCCAGCTCCTGGCCACCCTTCACACTCCTCAGTGTATCTGTTACTGTCTGAGAGAAAAGGACACCTCACCTTTCTGTTTTCGTTCCATCTTGTACTTCTTTCTTCCTACCGGGCCTCATTCCACAAATCATCAGCCATGGGATTCGTGAGCTTCCTCTAAGCACCCCTTCCCTCCTCCATGCTGGGGGCTAGCCAGGGTCAGTGTCCCCTTGATTTTGCATGGAAAGAGTGGAAGTCCACGAAGAGTCAAAGATTTACTCACGGACACTGCAGGACAGTCAGGAACTCTGCGTTAGAGCTTCTCAGCAGATACTGTTTTCTTCCCTGGTCCATCACTGCCTCACTAAGATTACATGTATGTCACATGTGGACAGAAGGCTCTTATAACCCTAGTTTGCAGCAGCCACCCCTGCATCCTGGGAGTGCTGGCCAGGAGCTGAGGTGGGGTACTGCCCCGGTGAGGGGGGCAGGGAGACCAGGGGAAGCAATGCTAAGCATTCGCAATGCTAAGCGATCTTCCCTTACTACCCTGGGCCATGGTAGGACTCTATGGGCAGATCATGGGGTCTCCAGGGCTCTCCCAGTGGGTCCAGCTGAGAAGCCAGGATCCCAGAACACAGACTCCCAGCGGTCCCATAAACTGTTGGTGACACAGAGCAGGGCAAGTAAGCCCAGTGATGGGGCAGGCAGAGCCCGCACAGGAGCATCAGAAGATGTCAGCGGCTCCTCTGTGGTGAAGTGAACTTCGAGTTGAATGGAGAACACCACCCTTGTATCGGGACACCCAGCACACTTAGGTTACCATCAATGCACAGCATTCTCAAAAACACAAGCTAAAAGGCTTTGAGACATGAGAACGGAATGGGAGAATTAGATCTTTTAATATTTCCACAATATTTGATGTAGGTTTGTAGAGTGAAAAAAAGTAGTCAAAGTATTTTTTCTAAATCACTGCTTAAGCAGCTATAAACACTTAGAAGAAAAACAGCCCAGGACGGAAATATAACAGAGACTGCACACATTCATGAATCTGTCTGACCCCTAACAAGCTTAGCTTGGGAGGCATGGCATGGAGCATTTCCTACGTTAGAAGCATAATTATAAATCGTTAAAATGCCCGCTTGATCACAGTACAGAACATTTTTATGGCTTCCCTTGAATGCTCACTTAAGAATTTTCCCTGAAATGTACTCAGAGCAGAGACAGTTAAACAATAAAAGTGAAGTATTGTAAGACCATAATACTAACTCAGGAATAGTTGGGGTAGAAACTGGCTCAGCCTTTCCACATGTTTCATTTGTTTGTTTGTTCATTTGTGTTTTTTTGGGTGGTAAGTTTTGAATGAAGGAAGGATGGTCTTTCGATGCTTACGGGAAGGAGTGGCAGAATTTTCTGCCTTCCTTTCCATGCGAAGCAGGCCTGTGAGGGGCTAAGCTGCATGCACCTTTCTCCTCCAGACGTCCCTGGCTTCTTCTGATGCGGAATCTTAGCTCTCTCTGCTGTCCTTTAAACTCCTGGGCATTGGTGAAATCTTGTCATGGGGTCTTTCTTTTAGTCAGAGTTTGTAGGGCTTCTGAGCCCATCTGTCAGAACCCTCCACGTGCTGACGGGGTAGTTGAAGGCATGAGAGAGATGAAGGATTGACTAAGGACTGTCACTCAGCACCCTAGTCTCGATGTTTCTTTCGTGGTGTTTCCACTGAGAATTCCTACTTCGTGTTTCCATCACTCAGCAGTCCTATTTGGTAGGGAAACCAAGGACTATGTGTAGATAAAACCTCCCGTCAGTAAGTGGATTCCTCCCAGCGTGTGCCCTAGTTTGGGGGACGTTATTCCAGAAACTTCCTACCCTCAGTCTCAGGGGCAGGACTCTCGGGGTTGACCCCTTGGCCAAGAAACTTTCCCGACCTCAACCTCTATTTTTCTTTATTTCTACAAAAAACGGCCTGATTAACCTTAACCTACAGGGTCATGGCATGGATTTATTGAGATCCAGCTTATGAAAAAAATCACGTTTAGTGTCCTGGAAACAGTCAGATCTCAGCACAGGTGAGCCCTTTTCTTCAGATGTCTGTCTTGTCTGGTTCAAGCCAGCAAAGAGGCTGATGGGGGTCCTCTTCCAGGCTCCACGCTGACCCTGGCTGTTCGACAAATACTTTGGATGAAGAAACGAAGGAGAGAAACTTACTTAAAAGGGAGGGTTAGTGGGAGTGGTTAGGGGAGCAGTTCGGGGAATGGTTAGATGAGGGGTTAGGGGAGGGTTTAGAGGAGGGGTTAGGGGAGGGGTTAGGAGAGGGGTTATTGGGCATAGTTAGGGGAGTGGTTAGAGGAGGGATTAGGGGAGGGGTTAGGCGAGGGGTTAGAGGAGGGGTAGGGGAGGGGTTAGCGGAGGGGTTAGGGTTGTGATGGACGTGCTCTAAGCCAATGTCCCGACCCAGGGCTTCATGGGGAGGAAACCCTGCACAAGCACAGGCCATCACTGTCATTACCATTTTGTGAATCCTTCGGTAACGTATTTTCTCCTCTCTCACGTGCTTCGAAAGTTAGTTCAAAAATCTCAGGCGCACCCGGCTGGCTCAGTCGATTAAGGCACC
>NW_022634584.1:0-3403 GCF_010015895.1 Lontra canadensis
TATCTTTAAGAGAATAACTAAAATTGAGAAGACTACTAATATTGGAATTAGCTCTACAGACTTTTGTACCCATAGATGGACCACAATATGAGGTGAGAGATAAATACGCAAAATTGAAGAGAAGAATTAAATTTAACTCAAGTTTGGATTATGTTGAAATTTCCAGTGCATATTTTGCTTACACACCCTTCTACTGAGTTTTGACAGGGCTTCTCTTTTATCCATGTAGTTTATTTCCCTCATTTTCTTTGGCTTTCACAAGCAAAGTCTAAGCACACAGAATAACTGATTAATGACTCCATCAAAATATAGGCCCTTTTCTTTCCCCCTAGCTGCCATCAAATCCCATGAGGAGGTTAAGCGCTTTTACTCCTCTTTAGATACCAAATCAAAATATTGCTATTTGTACATTGTACTCTTTTGACATATGTAATGTCATTATTTTCTGAGTGAACATTATGTTACTTCTCTCTTCATGTTGAAAGGTAAATATGAACACTTTACCACCATATTCAAAATATCTCACTAGTAGTCCTTAAAAGTGGGAACAAGAACAATGGGCCTGACCTAGCCTCCAGATCCCATGTGAGCCCAACCATGTTGGTCTTTCTCATCCCATCTGGCTCCTCTTGCTTCTCTTTGGATGCCAGCTACATTTACCACTTTTCTTTGTGTGCCTCTCCAATGATCTAGCTCTGAGATCATCTAGGCTCTCCAAGGATGGAAGGCCCTAAAGGTGGCAAATGTCCAGGTCATCACCTTGTTAATTAAGACTCTCAGACATCCTCCCTTACCTATCAAGTGAGAATCTGCAATTTAAGAAAATTGCTAGGATATTCATAGGCATTAATGTTTGAGAAGCATTGGTATATGCCACCTCCCACTATGGTCCTTTGTTTTGTTTTCCCTTTTATCTTCCCTTGACCTCTGTGAAGTAACATTTCTCACCTGTTTACAAATTAAAGTGCGAAGTTCAGTGTAGTTCTGAAATGTGAGCTACACTTTGCATGAGAAGGACACCTGTATTTGAGGTTCCCCTGAAGGGAATGCAGAACTTTGGTCTCATTAAAATCATGTACGATTGGCTCAGATGTGATCATACTAAGCAAAGCACTCAGAGCATCAACATTTATACATGGAAATTTGCATAAATATGTCAGAGGTGTCATTAGTAGTGGAAAATAGGGGCATAAAATATAATATCTATGATGACTTGATGTTTACGATTTCAGAGTCTATAATGCCCTATGAGTTACCTGGACTTTTCACACATGTTCAAGTTGACATTGTCCAGAAGAACAATTTAGTTTTGTCCTAAAGGGACGCCTTAGGTGCTATTGGGAGAATTTTAGTTTTTCATTCCTTCCTATTCTGGCAAGAAGCCCACAGTTGTACAATTGACTGAGTCTTGTGCTTGAAACGAATTGGTATAAACAACATTCTCCTGAGCTTGTTAAAGGAAGCCTCCAAAGTGAATCAGTGTGCAAGAAGTTACTACACATGTTATGGTCGTTTCAGTGCTACTTTATTTCTTATCTCCTTTAGAAAACCTAACACTTCAAAAGAATTTTCTCAATTTCTTATTTGATATGGGTAAGAGAGAAATGATTACTATAAAATTCATTATTTTTTATATATAAATTTGATATACTCATATAATAATTTTACATTGGGTTTACAAGAGCCTAAAAGCCAGGTGAGTAATGGAAAACAAATAGTGAATAATTTACTTATTAAATTTTAATTACTATCCTTTAGTAAGCAAAATAGCTGTAAGACTGAATACTCCCTTTAACAATGTTTTATTATTTCTTAACATATCTCTAAGGAATTTATAAGTGTTCGTGAACTAGAGTGTTAAACAATTTAAACTATATTAAATCTCATTTCATAGTGATTCCTACATAAGTAATCTTTCTGCTTATTCTGATTAAAAGCTCCATTGTGTTTAACTGATCACATATTCTGATTCAAACTTTTAAGGTGAGTCAATTGTGTAGTTACTCTTTCCTATCTCCCATTTTTGACAAGCATTTCATTGACTATTTATATACATGTAGTAGGAAATGGGCAGTAGGTGCTCCTTTATTTCTCTTTCCAGCATTTATAGCTTAATAAAATGAACACAAACTGAATTTGAGATTTTTTTCATTATATAGTGATTTGGAATTGCCTAGAAAGGAGTTTTTTTTCCAATAAAAATACCTTTATCATGTGAGATTAGTAGCTTTCTTCTTTATATCATCTGTATTCCATTCCATTCTGCCTCAATTTTTTTCTGCAAAAACACTGGTAAAGAAAAGATGTTCTCAAGTAAAACTATAAGGATTTCTAGAAAAAGTCAGTCCTAATCACTGTTATAGCAAATGTGAAGCAACTTTTAAATATGAAAAACCTTTCAGGCAGTGCTAATATATTTCTGAGCAAAGTTTGTGATGTAAAATTTAACCAGAAAATCTGTTACATACACATATTCTATGGAAAAATAAATTTGGAAATTTGAATAAAATAAGGAAAGAAAAGATTCCTATTGTTGACAACTTTAAACAACACCCAGGGTTAAAATAAACATTTATCCTTAAATCCTGGGCCTTTACTTTTTTGTTGTCCATAGTCTTTCTCTGATACATTGTTTTTTTCTTTTAAAGATTTATTTCTTTATTTTAGAAAGAGAGAGAGAGAGAGAGTGCAAGTAGATAGAAGGACTGAGTGAGAGAGAGAGAGAGAATCCTCAAGCAGATGCCCCACTGAGTACATAGTCCAATGTGTGGTTTAATACCAGGACTCTGAGATCATGACTTGAACTGAAATCGAAAGTCTGCCTCTTAACCCACTGAGCCACACAGTCATCCCTGATAGATTCTTAATCTTTCTTTTCTGTTTGTTTTTCCCACACTCATCTAGCCATGAGTCTATTATTCTCTGCCTATTTCTGTTCCTGCATCTTGTGATTTTCACCCACCCAAACTTCTTAGACTGTCTTCTTTCTTCTTTTTATGGCTTTCTCTCCATTTCTCTCTTTTGAAAAAAATTTTTTTAAAGATTTTATTCATTTATTTGGCAGAGAGAGATCACAAGCAGGCAGAGAGGCAGGCAGAGAGAGAGGAGGAAGCAGGCTCCCCGCTGAGCAGAGAGCCCGATGCAGGGCTCGATCCCAGGACCCTGAGATCATGACCTGAGCCGAAGGCAGCGGTCCAACCCACTGAGCCACCCAGGCGCCCCATCTCTTTTGAAAATTTTTAATAAAGCAATATGAAGGAAAAACGTTCTATTTGTCCACCCGCAGTAGACATATAACAACTGTTGTCCACACTCTTGGAATATTCAGTCTTGCTTCCCTTCTCACTGTTGTGCAATTGTTTCCCACTCACTGCTCATTATGCTCTGGCCTCCACTGCATCAC
>NW_022634585.1:0-3403 GCF_010015895.1 Lontra canadensis
TATCTTTAAGAGAATAACTAAAATTGAGAAGACTACTAATATTGGAATTAGCTCTACAGACTTTTGTACCCATAGATGGACCACAATATGAGGTGAGAGATAAATACGCAAAATTGAAGAGAAGAATTAAATTTAACTCAAGTTTGGATTATGTTGAAATTTCCAGTGCATATTTTGCTTACACACCCTTCTACTGAGTTTTGACAGGGCTTCTCTTTTATCCATGTAGTTTATTTCCCTCATTTTCTTTGGCTTTCACAAGCAAAGTCTAAGCACACAGAATAACTGATTAATGACTCCATCAAAATATAGGCCCTTTTCTTTCCCCCTAGCTGCCATCAAATCCCATGAGGAGGTTAAGCGCTTTTACTCCTCTTTAGATACCAAATCAAAATATTGCTATTTGTACATTGTACTCTTTTGACATATGTAATGTCATTATTTTCTGAGTGAACATTATGTTACTTCTCTCTTCATGTTGAAAGGTAAATATGAACACTTTACCACCATATTCAAAATATCTCACTAGTAGTCCTTAAAAGTGGGAACAAGAACAATGGGCCTGACCTAGCCTCCAGATCCCATGTGAGCCCAACCATGTTGGTCTTTCTCATCCCATCTGGCTCCTCTTGCTTCTCTTTGGATGCCAGCTACATTTACCACTTTTCTTTGTGTGCCTCTCCAATGATCTAGCTCTGAGATCATCTAGGCTCTCCAAGGATGGAAGGCCCTAAAGGTGGCAAATGTCCAGGTCATCACCTTGTTAATTAAGACTCTCAGACATCCTCCCTTACCTATCAAGTGAGAATCTGCAATTTAAGAAAATTGCTAGGATATTCATAGGCATTAATGTTTGAGAAGCATTGGTATATGCCACCTCCCACTATGGTCCTTTGTTTTGTTTTCCCTTTTATCTTCCCTTGACCTCTGTGAAGTAACATTTCTCACCTGTTTACAAATTAAAGTGCGAAGTTCAGTGTAGTTCTGAAATGTGAGCTACACTTTGCATGAGAAGGACACCTGTATTTGAGGTTCCCCTGAAGGGAATGCAGAACTTTGGTCTCATTAAAATCATGTACGATTGGCTCAGATGTGATCATACTAAGCAAAGCACTCAGAGCATCAACATTTATACATGGAAATTTGCATAAATATGTCAGAGGTGTCATTAGTAGTGGAAAATAGGGGCATAAAATATAATATCTATGATGACTTGATGTTTACGATTTCAGAGTCTATAATGCCCTATGAGTTACCTGGACTTTTCACACATGTTCAAGTTGACATTGTCCAGAAGAACAATTTAGTTTTGTCCTAAAGGGACGCCTTAGGTGCTATTGGGAGAATTTTAGTTTTTCATTCCTTCCTATTCTGGCAAGAAGCCCACAGTTGTACAATTGACTGAGTCTTGTGCTTGAAACGAATTGGTATAAACAACATTCTCCTGAGCTTGTTAAAGGAAGCCTCCAAAGTGAATCAGTGTGCAAGAAGTTACTACACATGTTATGGTCGTTTCAGTGCTACTTTATTTCTTATCTCCTTTAGAAAACCTAACACTTCAAAAGAATTTTCTCAATTTCTTATTTGATATGGGTAAGAGAGAAATGATTACTATAAAATTCATTATTTTTTATATATAAATTTGATATACTCATATAATAATTTTACATTGGGTTTACAAGAGCCTAAAAGCCAGGTGAGTAATGGAAAACAAATAGTGAATAATTTACTTATTAAATTTTAATTACTATCCTTTAGTAAGCAAAATAGCTGTAAGACTGAATACTCCCTTTAACAATGTTTTATTATTTCTTAACATATCTCTAAGGAATTTATAAGTGTTCGTGAACTAGAGTGTTAAACAATTTAAACTATATTAAATCTCATTTCATAGTGATTCCTACATAAGTAATCTTTCTGCTTATTCTGATTAAAAGCTCCATTGTGTTTAACTGATCACATATTCTGATTCAAACTTTTAAGGTGAGTCAATTGTGTAGTTACTCTTTCCTATCTCCCATTTTTGACAAGCATTTCATTGACTATTTATATACATGTAGTAGGAAATGGGCAGTAGGTGCTCCTTTATTTCTCTTTCCAGCATTTATAGCTTAATAAAATGAACACAAACTGAATTTGAGATTTTTTTCATTATATAGTGATTTGGAATTGCCTAGAAAGGAGTTTTTTTTCCAATAAAAATACCTTTATCATGTGAGATTAGTAGCTTTCTTCTTTATATCATCTGTATTCCATTCCATTCTGCCTCAATTTTTTTCTGCAAAAACACTGGTAAAGAAAAGATGTTCTCAAGTAAAACTATAAGGATTTCTAGAAAAAGTCAGTCCTAATCACTGTTATAGCAAATGTGAAGCAACTTTTAAATATGAAAAACCTTTCAGGCAGTGCTAATATATTTCTGAGCAAAGTTTGTGATGTAAAATTTAACCAGAAAATCTGTTACATACACATATTCTATGGAAAAATAAATTTGGAAATTTGAATAAAATAAGGAAAGAAAAGATTCCTATTGTTGACAACTTTAAACAACACCCAGGGTTAAAATAAACATTTATCCTTAAATCCTGGGCCTTTACTTTTTTGTTGTCCATAGTCTTTCTCTGATACATTGTTTTTTTCTTTTAAAGATTTATTTCTTTATTTTAGAAAGAGAGAGAGAGAGAGAGTGCAAGTAGATAGAAGGACTGAGTGAGAGAGAGAGAGAGAATCCTCAAGCAGATGCCCCACTGAGTACATAGTCCAATGTGTGGTTTAATACCAGGACTCTGAGATCATGACTTGAACTGAAATCGAAAGTCTGCCTCTTAACCCACTGAGCCACACAGTCATCCCTGATAGATTCTTAATCTTTCTTTTCTGTTTGTTTTTCCCACACTCATCTAGCCATGAGTCTATTATTCTCTGCCTATTTCTGTTCCTGCATCTTGTGATTTTCACCCACCCAAACTTCTTAGACTGTCTTCTTTCTTCTTTTTATGGCTTTCTCTCCATTTCTCTCTTTTGAAAAAAATTTTTTTAAAGATTTTATTCATTTATTTGGCAGAGAGAGATCACAAGCAGGCAGAGAGGCAGGCAGAGAGAGAGGAGGAAGCAGGCTCCCCGCTGAGCAGAGAGCCCGATGCAGGGCTCGATCCCAGGACCCTGAGATCATGACCTGAGCCGAAGGCAGCGGTCCAACCCACTGAGCCACCCAGGCGCCCCATCTCTTTTGAAAATTTTTAATAAAGCAATATGAAGGAAAAACGTTCTATTTGTCCACCCGCAGTAGACATATAACAACTGTTGTCCACACTCTTGGAATATTCAGTCTTGCTTCCCTTCTCACTGTTGTGCAATTGTTTCCCACTCACTGCTCATTATGCTCTGGCCTCCACTGCATCAC
>NW_022634586.1:0-3403 GCF_010015895.1 Lontra canadensis
CATCATGGGATGACGGGGGCAGGGGTTCATGCTCCTTGCTGAGAACAGAGTCTGGGCAGAAGGCAGGCCTGTCCTTTGCTTCTAGGCCCAATGTGACACCAACTCCTTGGCCACCTGTCCCTGGGTCAGCCTTTGCGGGTCCACCAGGCTCCCGACATTGAACTCGCAGAAACAGCTCCCTGGAAGAACGGGCCGTCGGCTCCCGTCTTCCTCCAGGATGTGGCAGCGTTAGCGGAGGCAGGGGTGGCCGGGGAAGGAACGGGGACAGTTCCGCACAGGTTCACCATCCCTGGGCCTGGGCAGTGTGCAGTGCTCCTGTGGCCTCTCCTCTCGTCTGGGGAAGGCACGGGCCTGTTCCTGAATCTGCCTGAATGCGAAAAGAAAAGGCCGGGCCCTGGTGAAACCGGGAGAAGCAGTCTGCTCAGAGTGCCACCCTGGGCGACACACACTGCTACAGGGACAAGGCTGCGTCTCCTGATGGCGGCAAGGAAGTGTGAGCCCAGGGCGTGAAGCTGGGCCCCGGGAAAGCAAGGCAAACTAGGCCCCAACTCTCCCGCAACTCTTCTTCCCTTACGCGAGAGCGAACACCCAAAGTCTTTCTGGGGAAGCGGCAGCCAAGTGTTCGCGCCAAGCGGGAAAACATCTGCGAATGCTCAGTGTTTGCTGAGAAACAAGTGTCTGGTCCTGTGGCTGCTGCTTGTTGCCTGAGCCAAGTGCTCCGCAGCGCGCTAGGAGAAACCACCCCAGAGTGAAATCCTCTTTGCCCGGACATCGCCTCTCCCCGAGAGAGAAGCGTG
This sequence comes from Lontra canadensis, assembly GCF_010015895.1. Classification (NCBI taxonomy): domain Eukaryota; kingdom Metazoa; phylum Chordata; class Mammalia; order Carnivora; family Mustelidae; genus Lontra; species Lontra canadensis. The sequence continues at coordinate 798 of NW_022634586.1, forward strand.
CTGGCGCTTGTGGTAAGAGCCCTAAGGAGAGGGACACGCCTGTCACCACGGTCCCCAGGAGCATGTGTGGGGAGAGATCGCGGAACGCCGCCCCGGGAGAACAGAGGAGGCGTCGGCATTGCTGTCGGGAAACGGACGCGAAGCAAGAAAACCTGCCCTCTGAGGACAGCGGGCCGGTGGCCAGACAAGTGGCACCCGCTCCCTCTGGGGAGAGAAAGAACCCTGGCTGCTCAGGAAACACCAGGGGATGACTAGGGCAGGGGCGCATGCTCCTTTCTGAGAAAGGAGTGTGGGCAGAAGGCAGGCCTGTCCTGAGCTTCTAGGCCGAGGGTGACAGCAGCTCCTTGGCCACCTGTTCGTGGGGCATCCGTTGCGGGTGCACCAGGCGCCCGACCCTGAACTCGCAGAAACAGCTCCCTGGTGGAACGGGCAGTCGGCTCCCGTCTTCCTCCAAGATGTGGCATCGTTTATGGTGGCAGGGGTGGCCGGGGAAGGAACGGGGACAGGCCCCCACAGGCTCACCATCCCAGTGCGCGGGCGGTGTGGAGTGCTCCTGTGGCCTCTCCTCTCGTCTGGGGAAGGCACAGGCCTGTTCCTGAGTGCGCCTGAACGCGAGACTAAAAGGCCAGGCCCTGGTGAAGCCGGGAGATTGCATCTACAGAGAGTGCCACCCTGGGCAACGCACGCTGCTACAGGAACCAGGCGGTGTCTCCTGTCGTCGGAGAGGCAGTGTGAGCACAGGGCGGCAACCCATGCCTGGGAAAGCAAGGCCCAAGAGGCAGCAACTCTCCCGCACCTCTTCTATTTGCGAGAGAGCGAACGCACCAAACCATGCTGGGGAAGCAACAGAGAAGTGCGGTTCGCGCCAAGCGGGAAATCCTGTGCGAAAGCTCAGCATTCGCTGAGAAATAAGATTCCGGACTGTTGGCTGCTGTTGGTTGCCTGAGCCAAGTACTCCACAGCGCGCTGGGAGAAACCACCCCAGAGTGAAATCTGCTTTGCCCGGACATCCCCTCTGCCCGAGAGAGAAGCGTGCTGGCGCTTGTGGTCACAGCCTTGAGGAAAGGGACACGCTTGTCACCACGGTCCCCAAAACCTTGTCTGGGGAGAGCGCCGCACGCCACCCCGGGAGAACAGAGGAGCCGTTGGTATTGCTGTCGGGAAAGGGACCCGAAGCAAGAAAACCTGCCCTCTGAGGAACAGCGGCCCGGTGGCAAGAAAAGTGTGACCCACTCCCTCTGCAGAGAGAAAGAAACCTGGCTACTCAGGAAACAGCAGGGGATGACGAGGGCAGGGGCGCATGCTCCTTTCGGAGATCGGAGTCTGGGCAGGAGGCAGGCTTGTCCTGTGCTTCTAAGGCCAAGGTGACAGCAGCTCCTGGCCACCTGTCCCTGGGTCAGCCTTTCCGGTTCCACCAGGCTCCCAACCTTGAACTCGCAGAAACAGCTCCCTGGAAAGAACGGGCCGCCGGCTTCCGTCTTCCTCCAGGATGTGGCAGCGTTAGCGGAGGCAGGGGTGGCCGGGGAAGGAACGGGGACAGTTCCCCACAGGTTCACCATCCCTGGGCCTGGGCAGTGTGCAGTGCTCCTGTGGCCTCTCCTCTCGTCTGGGGAAAGCACAGGCCTGTCCCTGAATCTGCCTGAATGCGAAAGGAAAAGGCCGGGCCCTGGTAAACCCGGGAGAAGCAGTCTGCGCAGAGTGCCACCCTGGGCGACACACACTGCTACCGAGACAAGGCTGCGTCTCCTGATCCGACAAGGGAGTGTGAGCCCAGGTCGTGAAGCTAGGCCCCGAGAAAGCAAGGCAAACTAGGCCCCAACTCTCCCGCAACTCTTCTTCCCGTACGCGAGAGCGAACACCCAAAGTCTTTCTGGGGAAGCGGCAGCCAAGTGTGGTTCGCGCCAAGCGGGAAAACATCTGCGAATGCTCAGTGTTTGCTGAGAAACAAGAGTCTGGTCCTTTGGCTGCTGCTGGTTGCCTGAGCCAAGGGCTCCGCAGCGCGCTAGGAGAAACCACCCCAGAGTGAAATCCTCTTGGCCCGGACATCCCCCCTGCCCGAGAGAGAAGCGTGCTGGCGCTTGTGGTAACAGCCTTAAGGAAAGGGACACGCTTCTCACCACGGTCCCCAAGAGCTTGTCTGGGGAGAGCGCGGCACGCGGCCCCGGGAGAACAGAGGAGCCGTTGGCATTGCTGTCGGGAAACGGACGCGAAGCAAGAAAACCTGCCCTCTGAGGAACAGCGGGCCCGTGGCAAGAAAAGTGTGACCAACTCCCTCTGCGGAGGGAAAGCAACCTGGCTACACAGGAAACATCATGGGATGACGGGGGCAGGGGTTCATGCTCCTTGCTGAGAACATGGGTCAAGCATGATAATTTGTGTTTTATGTTGTTTGCAATGCTAATATGAAAATTATATATCTAACAGTTGATGGTTGACTTTAGAGCTCAAGGGAATTCTGTGGCAGAGAAAGACTTAGGTGACTTCCAGATATAAATGATATTTGATACCCTGGGTATGGAAGAAAAGCAGTAATTAAGGACTCAATCTGTCCTGGTCTATTTAAAACTCATGCAACAAGCCTAATATCATAAAACATACTTTTTAAT
>NW_022634587.1:0-3403 GCF_010015895.1 Lontra canadensis
TCACTTTTTCCTTGTTATAAAACATTACATGCTAAACACAGAAAATATGTAAAATATAAATAGTGAAATTGATAATTCTGTACCCAGATAATTTCTTACTGATGTTTGGTTTGTTCTCTTCTTAAATCTAATGTAAGTAGGATTCTGATTTTTTTCACTTAATTTTATATCATGAATTGAGTATTCTCAATTTTAAGTCTCCTCCTCCAACACCTGCTTTTTAATAGCTCTGTGAGAAATTTTCAGAAATCACAAATCTGTTTTAAATTTTCTTCTTCTTCTATATTTCTGGTAAAATTTGACAGCCCTTTGTATGCATTCTGATTATTTTCTTATTGAGAAAATGTGAGTTGGAATTTTCTTTAGAGCCCAGTGATGGCACGTATTGTTTGTATTTTTTTTATCATTTTTTTTATTTTCAGTATAACAGTATTCATTGTTTTTGTACCACACCCAGTGCTCCATGCAGTCCGTGCCCTCTCTAATATCCACCACCTGGTTCCCCAACCTCCCACCCCCCCACCTCTTCAAACCCTTCAGATTGTTTTTCAAAGTCCATAGTCTCTCATTGTTCACCTCCCCTTCCAATTTCCCCCAACTGCCTTCTCCTAACTCCCCATGTCCTCCATGCTATTTGTTATGCTCAACAAATAAGTGAAACCACATGATATTGACTCTCTCTGCTTGACTTATATCACTCAGCATAATCTCTTCCAGTCCTGTCCATGTTGCTACAAAAGTTGAGTATTCATCCTTTCTGATGGAGGTATAATACTCCATAGAGGTATTGTTTGTATTTTTGACAGAAATTAAAAGAAGTGATTTCTTCAAGAATATGAGTTGAGGATTAGACTCTTTTCAAATTTTGTTAGTATGTGTTCACATTTACACTCATAATTTAGAAGTAAAAGTTGTATCTTATACAGCATGAACTTTTTTTTATTACCATATAATGTATTATTAGCCCCATGGGTACAGTCTGTGAATTTTCAGGTTTACACTCTTCACAGCACTCACCATAGCACATACCTTCCCCAATGTCCATCACCCAACCACCCTCTCCCTACCCCCCTTCCCCCCGGCAGGCCTCATTTTGTTTTGTGAGATTAAGAGTCTCTTATGGTTTGTTTCCCTCCCGTTCCCATCTTGTCTCATTTATTCCTTTCCTACCCCTAGATATTTTCTAGATATCTCGTATTTTTCCTATGGATGGACATAACTGGTGATTTGGTATGATGAGAATGATCTCTCTTAGCTGAGTTATGGTTGACAGTTATGAGATACCTGGTTTGTTCTTCTAGGGAAAGTCATTAGGTTTAATTCAGTTTAAACCATCTGAATAAGAAGGGAACCTAGGTGGCTCAGTTAAGCATCTGCCTCACCTCAGGTCATGATCCCATGGTCCTGGGATCAAGCCAAGCATGGAGCCCTCCCAACACACCCCCACAAACCCCCATAATCCCTCCCAGCCCGGCATCAGGCTCCACGCTCAGCGGGATACCTGCTTCTCCCTCTCCCACTCCCCTGCTTGTATTCACTCCCTTGCTATCTTTCTTTCTCTGTCAAATATATAAATAATTTTTTAAAAATATCTGAATAAGAAAGGTCAGTACTGTAGCCCAACACCTCAATCAGCTTTGATTATTTGATTACACGACTAGCTCCTGTCTAGTAGAAGCAAGGTGACTGTTGATAGTTCCATTTCCTCCAAGTCTGATAAAGGAGTTGGAAGGACGCATGGCTTATATTCTACTGCTTTATTTCTTCTTAAACCAAGTTGGTTGAGAAATTGGGTACAGTTATTGTTAACTGCTTTATCATACTTAGGTGAGAATGTATTCAACAGAAGAAAAGACGATGCTTAGTCAGAGTGTGAGAGTCAATACATATCTTAGATACAGACACATTCAGGCTTTAAGAATTTATCATGGTTAGCGGATTTGTTTCCTACCGTCTCTGGGCAATTTATCACAGGCTTGTTGGCTTAAAGCAACAGAAATTCTTTCTACCATTGTTCTGAAGGCCAGTAGTTGAAATTATTTTCACAGGGCTGATATCATGATGTCAACATATCTGTACCCACTCCAGAGGCTCTGGGAAGAAACTGTTCCTTGCCTCTTTGGCTCTGGTTGCTGCTGGCATTTTTTGGCTTGTGACCACATCACCCAATCTCTGCTTCCATGGTTTCCATGGTTTCACTGATTTCTCTTTTTTCCTGTCATCAAGCCTCCCTCAGCTTCTCTCTTAAAAGTGTACATGTGGTTGAGTTTGAACCCATATTATCCAGGTTTATCTACCCATCTGAGGATCCTTAACTTAATCATATTTTTAATTATTTTTGTTTTGTTTTCCTCCATTTTTCACCTGACTTTTGTTGTTGTTCTTATCATTTTGCCTATCACAGTTGGCATGGTTGGTGTTTTCTTTTCCAAAATGAGAAAATAACATATATATATGGCAGTGTTGAATCAAGAAAATAGAAACCACATTAGTTGTTTTATTTTCTCAGTGTTTGAAATGTTTGTTAAAGAAACTATATAGAAAAATGGACTATTTTCATGTACAATTATATCTGTGAATATTGAATTTTAATATCTAGTATAGATTCATATAAACATGGTACAATCATGATAGAGAACAACTTCATTGCTCCACACAAATCCCCTGTTCCATAACTTTGTAATCATACTCTCTCCCATCCATAACTTTTTATACATCTTGCTTGTTATTTCATATTTTTCTCCTTTAAACACGTCATATGAATAGAGCACAATACCTAATCACTCTGCATCTTAGTGGGTGGAAGCATGCCTTGGGCACAGGTATGACCTCCACCCATGCTGCCACTCTCAGTGTTTCCTAGTCCTGATTTTCTGAAACTTTATGTTATTTCATAGAAATAAGCTATCATTTCAAGTGTTTGCATTGGCTTTAAAGATTTAATTCATAGTTCTAGAAAAGAAACACTGTAACAATCAATAACGGAGTGGTTCAGTGGAGTGTTGGATCAATGCTCCATATGAGATATCACATATTCAGGTTGAGACATGTTCCTCATATGTCTCATTATACCAACTCTATTCTAAATTTTTCTAACATTTTAAGACAAATTTTATTGATCAAAATTTCCTTTAGTCATTCTAATTGGGGTCTGGTTATTATTTGGCTTTTCCAGGCGTTGGCACAAAATAACATTTCCAATAATGTTTTACTTTTGTTACACTACCAATGACTTAGTAAAGGTGAACTACAGCATTAGGATGGGTATTATCTCTAATAAAGGCTATACTCAAGTTATTTTATTAGTAAAAGAACAAAATCAGGTAATTCAGAAATATGTAAGTATTATTAAAATGGGAATATATTCCTAAAAGGACAAAGAAACAAAAGAATCTACAGAAGA
>NW_022634588.1:0-3402 GCF_010015895.1 Lontra canadensis
TGCTATTTTTTACCTTGTTAACACTGGCCATTTTCTCTGGTGTGAGATATCTCACTCTGGTTTTGATTTGCTTTTCCCTGATGATTAGTGATGTTGATCATTTTCTCATATGTATTAGTCATCTGCATGCTTTTGTTTGGGGTTTTTTTTGGGGGGGTGGTAATATCTATTCAGGTTGTCTGCCCAATTTAATTTGGATTTTTGGGGGGTATTGTGTAAGTTCTTTCTGTTTTTTATATTCATCCCTTATCAGATATATCTTTAAAATTTTGTTTATTTATTTATTTTCAGTGTTCCAGAATTCATTGTTTATGCACCACACCGAGTGCTCCATGCAATACATGCCCTCCATAATACCCACCATCAGGTTCACCCAACCTGCCATCCTTCTCTCCTCCAAAACCTTCAGTTTGTTTCTCAGAGTCCACAGTCTCTCATAGTTTGTCTCTGCCTCCAGTTTCCCTCAACTCACTTCTCTCCATCTCCCCATGTCCTCCGTGTTTATGCTCTGCAAATATATTACTTTGCAAATATCTTCTCCCATTTACTGGGTTACCTTTTGCTTTGTGTATAGTTTCCTTCCCCATGCAGAAGTTTTTTATCTTCTTGTAGTCACAATAATTTATTTTTGCTTTTGTTTGCCTTGCCTGGAGAAACATATTCATAAATACGTTGCTGAGGGAGACATCCAAAAAATTACTGTACATATTTTTTTAAATTTTATTTATTTATTTGACAGAAACAAAGAGATCACAAGTAGACAGAGAGGCAGGCAGAGGCGGGGGCGTGGGGAAGCAGGCCCCTTGCTGAGCTGAGAGACCAATGCAGGGCTTAATCCCAGGACCCTGAGATCATGACCTGAGCCGAAGGCAGAGGCCTAACCCACTGAGCCACGCAGGTGCCCCACTGTACATATTTTTTAGGAGTTTTATGGCTTCAGATCTCACATTTAGGTCTTTGATGCATTTTGAGTTTATTTTTGGATATGGTCTAAAAAGTGGTCCAGTTTCATTCTTTTGCATGTAGCTATCCAGTTTTCCTAAAATAATAGTTTCATTCTTTTGCATGTAGCTGTCCAGTTTTCCTAAAATAATTTGTTTAAAAAATGCTTTTTCTCTTTGCATATTCTTGCCTCCTTTGTTGTACATTAATTAACCATATACTTGTGGGTTTATCTGGACTTTCAGTTCTGTTCCATTGATATTGTATCTATTTTTCTGCCACTTTGAGGTATAACTTGAAATATGGAATTGTGACACTTCCACCTTTGTTTTTCTTTCTTGGACTGCTTTGGCTATTTGGTGACTTTTGTGGTTGCATTAAAATTTTAGTTTGGGTGAGCCTGGTAGTGGGTATTAAGAAGGGCATGTATTGCATGCAACACTTGGTATTATATATAAACAATGAATCTTGGATTACATCAAAAACTAATGCTGTCTTGTATGGTGACTAACCAACACAATAAAAAAAAGAAAAAAAATTAGTTTACTTGTTCCAGTGCTGTGAAAAATGCTTTTGGTATTTCCATAGGGTTGCCTTAAATTTGCATAGTGTTATGCATTTTATGGATATTTTATAGTAATTGTTCTTCCAATCTATGAACAAGAATCATCTTTTCTTTTTTGTGTGTGTCATCTTGTCTTTCATCAGTGTTTTTTAGTTTTCACGCTGTGGGTCTTTCACTATTTTTTTAAAAGTTTATTTATAATATCATATTTTTGGTGCAATTGCAAATGGGGTTGTTTTTGTGATTTCTCTTTCTGCTGCTCTATTATTAGTTTTTAGGAATACAGTGGATTTCTTTATCTTGAGTTTATATCCTGTGTCATTACTGAATTCATTGATCAGTTCTCATTGTTTTTTGGTAGTCTTCAGATTTTTCTCTGTATAGTATCATGTCATCTGCAAATAGAGAACATTTTACTTCATTCAAATTGGTATACCTTTTATTCCTTTTTCTTGTCTGATGCTGTGGCTAAGGACTTATAGTACTATGTTGAGTGAAGGCAAGTGGACACCTTTGTCTTGTTCCTGAGCTTAAGAAAACTGCTCTGAGATTTTTACCATCAAGTATGATGTTCACTGTGGGTTTTACATACATTGGCTTTATTATGTTGAGGTTTGTTCCCTCTAAATCTTCTTTTTAATGTAAATAAATGTACATTGTCAGTGTTTGTTTCAGCATCTATTGAAATCATCATATGGTTTTTATTCTTTTTCTTATTAATTTAATATATCATGTTGACTGATTTGTTTTGAGTGATTTGCATCTATTGAACCACAATTTGCATTTGGAATACATTCAACTTGATCCAGGTGAGAGATTTTTTAATGCTTTGTTAGTTGTTTGAGATGAACAGGTATTTACACTTCTTTACATGTTTTCTAGAATTCACTTGTGAGGTTGTCTGGTCCTGACATTTGTTGTTGCAGTATTTTTATTACTGATTCAATTTCATTGGTGGTAATCAGTCTGTTCAGATTGTCTATTTCTTCCTGATTCAGTTTTGGAAGTTTACATGTTTCAAAAAAATTATCCAATTCTTTTATGTCATTCAACTTCTTGCTATAAGATTTTTCTTAATATTCTCTTACAATTCCTTGTGAGTCAGTCTCATATTCTCTTACAATTCTTTGTATTTCTATTGTGCCACTTTGTATTTCTCCTCTTTAATTTCTGATTTTATGTGAGCTCTTGCTCTTTCCTTCTTTCTCTCTTCTAAAGAATCTGGCTACAGGTTTATCAATTTTGTTTATGTTTTCAAAGTACCTGCTCCTCATTTCATTGATCTCTTCTATTGGTTTTATAGGTTTATTTCATTTACTCCTGCTATAGCTGGTATTATTTCCTTCCTTCCACTATACTTGGGTTTTGTTTGTTCTTCCTTTTCTAGCTCCTCCAGGTATAAGGTTAGGTTGTTTATTTGAGATTTTTCTTATCTTGAGGTAGACCTCTATTGGTATAAACTTAAGGCTTAGAACTGCTTTGCTGTATTCCAAAGAATTTCGAATGCTATATATTTATTTTTACTTGGTTCCATGAATTTTTTGTTTTCCTCTTTCATTTCTTGGTTGATCCATTCACTGTGTAGTAGCATGTAATTTAACCTCCATGTACTTGTGCTCTTTCCATATTTTTTTCTTGTGGTTGATTTCTAGTTTCATAGCATTATGGTCTGAAAAGGTGCATGGTATGACTTTGATCTTTAGAAACTTGTTGAAACATGTTTTGTTGTCTAATGTGCAGTCTAATCTGGAGAATGTTCCACATGCACTTGAAAACAATGTACATTCTGCTGTTCTAGGATGGAATGATCTGGATATATCATTTAAATCCATCTGGCCCAATGTCAATCACATAGGAATAAACTTAGCCAAGTGTGCATTGATAGATGAATAGAT
>NW_022634589.1:0-3402 GCF_010015895.1 Lontra canadensis
ATGGCACTTTTCAGCTTCTCACCTGAGACCCACAGCAACAAGCAGAGCAGGATCTGCCTCTGTGACGCCATCTTGCTGCCCCTGCCTACCCGACGCAGCTCAGCTCATGTAGCAAAGGCCCCTTTTATACAGCCTGAGCTGCTGGTCTGGGCCTGGAGGGGCTTATGCAAAGCAGCCCAGGAGAACAAAAGCAAATCTCATAAGCAGTGGGTTCTGAAAGTACCAGTGGAAATATAAGGAGCCAAAAAAAACCCTCCAAAATAGAGTTTACGACAGGAACACACAAAAGTCAACTTAGAAGCTCTGAGAACAACTTATAAGTTCTAAAATGACAAACTGCTACAAGATCGAATGAAGAGCTTCTATTTTCAACTTAAAAATGTCTTTAAATGGGCTCAGTTTCCAGAAAAGATGAACTTGGCTCTTCATATCAACAACCCTGGTAAAATAACAAAATATGCTGGGAAACAAATAATGGGAGGCAGGGAAGGGCAAAAGAATTGGAAGGTACAAAAAGAAAGTGGAGAACTTGGGCCCAACTTTTTATAAAACCTCTGACTGGAAAATATCGAGTTCTGGGCCATTTTTCTCCTGCAGATGGGTAAGGATGCGGCAAACACTTGATCTTGGGTCCTGGAGCTGTGCAATGTCCGGAGAGATGAGAGATGGAAGACAGGCCCAGAATTTCCTTCCTCAGGGAGATATGTGGGACCCTCATTGGACCTAGGGGAAGACTGAATCCTGAATTTTAGTTATTCTATCTTTTCAGTTCAATATTTCAGTTCAATATTTCTGTTTTGTTCTGAATTAAACAATAAATGAAATCTAGGAGCCTTCAAGAAAATTCAGTTCCCTCCAGTGGTTTGAGAAGTCAGGGCAGGGTTGCTTGGGCACCATATAAACTTCCTGCACCTGTTCCTCCTCCTATTGTTCCATCTTAAGCAGAGGGAAAGAGGAAGGGGTGGGATTCCCTTAAGACGCCAGACACGTAGTCTCAGTGAGAAGGGCAGAGGCTGTGGAGGCTTCAGGCGCACTGCAAGTCCAACCACAACTCTTCTGCCATCTTTCCTCTGAGTGGGACATATGCCTGAGGCTTCCTCTGTCAGGTGGCACCCTGGCTGTTCTGTGGGTCCCCGTGGCTGGTGCACCACTTTGCGACATGAGCCTTTTCCTAAACCCAGGTAGAGCCTGTATCAAGTAAACCCTACCTAGGGATACACACCTCACCCTCACAAAGAGTCGGTTTGCCCATCGCTCAGCCCCTCAATTTGCCTCTGATGGTGGTTAGTTTTTGTGTCAACTTAAGTAAGCTAGGGTGCCAAGTGGAGTGGTCAATGCCTGTTTAGATGTTCCTGCCAAGGTATTTTTTAGTGTGATGAACATCTACATCAGTAGCCCTTGTGGTAACACAGAGTCTCCTCCTGTGCTGCACAAAAGATTCACCACAGCCCTGTTTCAACTTCAAAAAGGAAAGAAAACTTTATTATTAATATAGAAAAACTAACAGAAACAGAAGAGGAAAGGAATCTACACATACAGGAAGGGAATAGTATGCAACAAATGAGTATAAGGCCACTTTACCTCATAGCGAGTACTTACAACACCCCACCTCAGCAGCTGGGTAAGCCCCGTGGAGACAGACAGGCTAGAGTCCTGACTGAGAGGACTGGGCAGAGTGTCCTCCTCTCAGGGAACACTTCCAGTGGACCATCCTTTATAGGGCAAATAATAGGGTTTGAAATTAAACATTTATTAGCCTAGGTAAAGTTTGGAGCAAGCTGTATGTCCACATTGTCATGTTTCTGTATTTTCAAGGAGCCTAAGCTATGTGCATCTGCCTCCCCTCCCGGATCCCATTCTGGGGGCCAGCACAGCCTGGAGAAGAAGGGGATGGGAGACAAGGCTGGATGCTCTTGGCATCCAGAACAGAAGGGCCATATCCCTGATGAGCATAGATGCAAAAATCCTCTACAAAATATTAGCAAACCATTTTCAACAATACATTAAAAGGATCATACACCATGATCAAGAAAGATTTATTCCAGAGATGCAAGAATCATTCAGTATTCATAAATCAATCAGCATGATATATCACATGAACAAAATTAAGGGTAAAAATCATAAGATTGTCTCAACAGATGCAGAAAAAGTATTTGATAAAATTCAGTACCTATTAACCAAAAAAAAAAAAAAAAAAGGAAAAAGAAACCCAAGAATACCAAGGGTTATAGAGGATATGGAGAAAGAGGCTATGGAGTGGATAAGGAGAAATGCACTCATGTGTTGGGGATGTAAATTGGTGCAGCCACTATGGAAAACAATATGGAGTTTCCTCAAAAACTTAACAATAGAACTACCCTATGATCCAGCTATTCCACTACTGGGTATTTTAAAATATATATGCACCACTGAGTCCATTGCAGCATTATTTAAAACAGCCACGATATGGAAACAACCAAAGTGTCCGTTGATGGATAAATGGATAAAGAAGATGTGCTATACATGTGTACGCACACAATGAAATACTACTCAGCCGTGAAAGGGAAGGGAATCTTGCCATTTGAGACAACATGGAGAAACGTGAAAGTAATATGCTAAGTGAAATAAGAAAGACAGAGAAAGATATTATGTATAATATCACTTCCATGTGGAATCTAAAAAACCCAAATACATAGAAACAGAGAATAGATTGGTGGTTGCCAGGGGCTGGGTGGTGAGATAGGAAGGGGAGATTTGATCACAGGGTACAAACTTTTGCATATGAAATAATTTCTGATGGTCTCATGTACAGCATGGTGACTGTAGTTAACAGTATTGTATTGTACTGGAAGGTTACTAAGAGACTAGAACGTCAATGTTCTCACCACAAAAAAGTAAATAAGAAAAACAAAAAGGATAATTATGTGAAGTGACGGTTGCATTAACTCTCCTTATGTTGGTAACCATTTCACAATATAAACGTAGGTCAAATTATCACATTGGGTAAAACTTAAACTTACACAATGTTATATTTCAATTCTATCTAGAAAAAAAGAAATGCTGCCATCATTTCCTTCTGGCCCCATGGTTACTGAATAGAAATCCTCTCGGGACGCCTGGGTGGGTCAGTTGGTTGGACGACTGCCTTCGGCTCAGGTCATGATCTTGGAGTCTCGGGATCAAGTCCCGCATCGGGCTCCCAGCTCCACGGGGAGTCTGCTTCTCTCTCTGACCTTCTCCTTGCTCATGCTTTCTCTCACTGTCTCTCTCTCAAATAAATAAATAAAAACCTTTAAAAAATAATAAGAAAAATTAAAAATAAATAGAAATCCTCTGTCATTCGAGGTGTTTTCCTCTCTGAGTAGGTGTGATTTTTCTCTTTCATCCTATGATATTCTTCCTTTTTCTTTAGTGCTCAGAAAT
>NW_022634590.1:0-3401 GCF_010015895.1 Lontra canadensis
TGTTGAATCCTATTGGCTAGTATTTTGGTGAGAATTTTTGCATCTGTGTTCATCAAGGATATTGGTCTGTAGTTCTCTTTTTTGATGGGATCCTTGTCTGGTTTTGGGATCAAGGTGATGCTGGCCTCATAAAATGAGTTTGGAAGTTTTCCTTCCATTTCTATTTTTTTGGAACAGTTTCAGGAGAATAGGAATTAGTTCTTCTTTAAATGTTTGGTAGAATTCCCCCGGGAAGCCGTCTGGCCCTGGGCTTTTGTTTGTTTGGAGATTTTTGATGACTGTTTCAATCTCCTTACTGGTTATGGGTCTGTTCAGGCTTTCTATTTCTTCCTGGTTCAGTTGTGGTAGTTTATTTGTCTCTAGGAATGCATCCATTTCTTCCAGATTGTCAAATTTGTTGGCGTAGAGTTGCTCATAGTATGTTCTTATAATTGTCTGTATTTCTTTGGGGTTAGTTGTGATCTCTCCTCTTTCATTCATGATTTTATTTATTTGGGTCCTTTCTCTTTTCTTTTTGATAAGTCTGGCCAGGGGTTTATCAATCTTATTAATTCTTTCAAAGAACCAGCTCCTAGTTTCGTTGATTTGTTCTATTGTTTTTTTGGTTTCTATTTCATTGATTTCTGCTCTGATCTTTATGATTTCTCTTCTCCTTCTGGGTTTAGGGTTTCTTTCTTGTTCTTTCTCCAGCTCCTTGAGGTGTAGGGTTAGGTTGTGTACCTGAGACCTTTCTTGTTTCTTGAGAAAGGCTTGTACCGCTATATATTTTCCTCTCAGGACTTCCTTTGTTGTGTCCCACAGATTTTGAACCGTTGTATTTTCATTATCATTTGTTTCCATGAATTTTTTCAATTCTTCTTCAATTTCCTGGTTGACCCATTCATTCTTTAGAAGGATGCTGTTTAGTCTCCATGTATTTGGGTTCTTTCCAAATTTCCTCTTGTGATTGAGTTCTAGCTTCAGAGCATTGTGGTCTGAAAATATGCAGGGAATGATCCCAATCTTTTGATACCGGTTGAGACCTGATTTAGGACCAAGGATGTGATCTATTCTGGAGAATGTTCCATGTGCACCAGAGAAGAATGTGTATTCTGTTGCTTTGGGATGAAATGTTCTGAATATATCTGTGATATCCACCTGGTCCAGTGTGTCATTTAAGTCCTTTATTTCCTTGTTGATCTTTTGCTTGGATGATCTGTCCATTTCAGTGAGGGGAGTGTTAAAGTCCCCTACTATTATTGTATTATTGTTGATGTGTTTCTTTGATTTTGTTATTAATTGGTTTATATAGTTGGCTGCTCCCACGTTAGGGGCATAGATATTTACAATTGTTAGATCTTCTTGTTGGACAGATCCTTTGAGGATGATATAGTGTCCTTCCTCATCTCTTATTATAGTCCCTGGCTTAAAATCTAATTGATCTGATATAAGGATTGCCACTCCTGCTTTCTTCTGATGTCCATTAGCATGGTAAATTCTTTTCCACCCCCTCACTTTAAATCTGAAGGTGTCTTTGGGTTTAAAATGAGTTTCTTGTAGGCAACATATAGACGGGTTTTGTTTATTTATCCATTCTGATACCCTGTATCTTTAGATTGGGGCATTTAACCCATTAACATTCAGGGTAACTATTGAGAGATATGAATTTAGTGCCATTGTATTGCCTGTAAGGTGACTGTTATTGTATATTGTTTCTGTTCCTTTCTGATCTACTACTTTTAGGCTCTCTCTTTGCTTAGAGGACCCCTTTCAATATTTCCTGTAGAGCTGGTTTGGTGTTTGCAAATTCTTTCAGTTTTTGTTTGTCCTGGAAGCTTTTAATCTCTCCTTCTATTTTCAATGATAGCCTAGCTGGATATAGTATTCTTGGCTGCATGTTTTTCTCGTTTAGTACTCTGAATATATCATGCCAGCTCTTTCTGGCCTGCCAGGTCTCTGTGGATAAGTCTGCTGCCAATCTAATATTTTTACCATTGTATGTTACAGAATTCTTCTCCCTGGCTGCTTTCAGGATTTTCTCTTTGTCACTAAGACTTGTAAATTTTACTATTAGGTGACGGGGTGTGGACCTATTCTTATTGATTTTGAGGGGGGTTCTCTGAACCTCCTGGATTTTGATGCTTGTTCCCTTTGCCATATTGGGGAAATTCTCTCCAATAATTCTCTCCAATATACCTTCTGCTCCCCTCTCTCTTTCTTCTTCTTCTGGAATCCCAATTATTCTAATGTTGTTTCGTCTTATGGTGTCACTTATCTCTCGAATTCTCCCCTCGTGGTCCAGTAGCTGTTTGTCCCTCTTTTGCTCAGCTTCTTTATTCTCTGTCATTTGGTCTTCTATATCCCTAATTCTTTTCTGACTCATTTATTCTAGCAGTGAGAGCCTCCATTTTTGATTGCACCTCATTAATAGCTTTTTTTAATTTCAACTTGATTAGATTTTAGTTCTTTTATTTCTCCAGAAAGGGCTTTTATATCTCCCGAGAGGGTTTCTCTAATATCTTCCATGCCTTTTTTGAGCCCGACTAGAGCCTTGAGAATCGTCATTCTGAACTCTAGATCTGACATATTACCAATGTCTGTATTGATTAGGTCCCTAGCCTTTGGTACTGCCTCTTGAAACAAAGAAACAAAGAAACAAAAGAAACAAAAGAAACAAAAGAAACAAAGAAACAAAATAAAAAAGAAAACCAATAATGAAAAAATATAAAAAGGAAAAAATATATATATATTAGATAAACTAGTTAAAAAACGTTAAAAAAGAAAAGGGTAAAAGTTAAAAAAGTTTAGCAGAAGAAGAGAAAAAAAATTGAAAAAGAAAAAAAAAATTTAAATTAACTGCAAGGCTAAAGAATCATGGGGAGAAAGCCCTGAGTTCCGTGCTTTGCTTTCTCCTCTGGAATTCCGCGGCTCTCCTTGGTATTGAAACTGCACTCCTCGTAAGTGAACTTGGTCATGGCTGGGTTTCTCGTCGATCTTCTGGGGGAGGGGCCTGTTGTAGTGATTCTCAAGCGTCTTTGCCCCAGGCGGAGTTGCAACGCCCTTACCAGGGTCCGGGCTGTGTAATCCGCTCAGGTTTGCTTTCGGGAGCTTTTGTTCCCTGAGCGCTTTCTGTAGAGTTCCGGAGGACGGGAACGAAGATGGCGGCCTCCCAGTCTCTGGCCCGGAGGACCCGAGAGCCCGGGGCCCCACTCCTCAGTGCGCCCTCAGGGAACAGCGCCCAATTACTCCCGTCACACTGGCCTCCGGCCGCGCTCCGAGCTGACCGAGCCTGCGACCGGCTCAAGGTAACCCCGAGCTGAGAGCTCACTCCTCGGCTCCGTCTCTGTAGCCGGCTTCCCTTTTCTAATACCTGTAAGCTCTGCGACATTCAGACACCCCCGATCCTTCTGTGACCCTGCGGG
>NW_022634591.1:0-3398 GCF_010015895.1 Lontra canadensis
TATATGGAACCAGAAAAGACCCCACATAGCCAGAGGAATGTTGAAAAAGAAAATCAATGTTGATGGTATCACAGTTACAGACTTCAAGCTCTATGACAAAGCTGTAATCATCAAGACAGTATGCTACTGGCACAAAAACAGACACATAGATCAATGGAACAGAATGCAGAGCCCAGAATTGGACCCTCAACTCTCTGGTCAACTAATCTTTGACAAAGCCAGAAGGAATATCCAATGGAAAAAAGGAAGCCTCTTCAACAAATGGTCTTGGGAAAATTGGACAGCCACATGCAGAACTATGAAACTGGACCATTTCCTTATACCACACACAAAAATAGACTCAGAAATGGATGAACAACTCAGTGTGAGACAGGAATCCATCAAAATCCTTGAGAACACAGGCAGCAACCTCTTCGACCTCCGCTGCAGCAACTTCTTCCTAGAAACATTGCCAAAGGCAAGGGAAGAAAAGGTAAAAATGAACTATTGGGATTTCATCAAGATCAAAAGCTTTTGCACAGCAAAGAAAACTGTCAACAAAACCTAAGGACAACTGACAGAATGGGGAAATTATTTGCAAATGACATATCAGATCAAATGCTAGTATCTACAATTTATAAAGAAGTTATCAAACTAAATACCCAAAGAACAAATAATCCAATCAAGAAATGGGCAGAAAACATGAACAGACATTTCGGCAAAGAAGACTTCCAAATTGGCTAACAGACACGTGAAAAAGTGCTGAACAGCAGTCAGCATCAGGGAAATACAAATCAAAACCACAGTGAGATACCACCTTACACTAGTCAGAATGGCTAACATTAACAAGTCAGGGAACGACAGACGTTGGCAAGGATGCAGAGAAAGGAGAACCCCCCTGCACTGTTGGTGGGAAAACAAACTGATGCAGCCACTCTGGAAAACAGTATGAAGGTTCCTGATAAAGATGGAAATAGAGCTACCTCACGGCCCAGCAATCACACTACTGGCTATTTACCCTAAAGACAGAAATGTAGTGATCCGAAGGGGCACATACATCTGAATGTTTATAGTAACAATGTCTATAATAGCCAAACTATGGAAAGAACCTAGATGTCAATCAACAGATGAATGGATAAACATGTGATATATATATATATATCCATTTCCTTATACCACACACAAAAATATATATATATATATATGAATAAAATGCAGCCATTAACAAAAACCCTACAAAATCTTTCCATTTGCAATGTTCTGGATGGAACTAGAGGGTATTATACTAAGCAAAATAAGTTAATCATAGAAATACAATTATCTTATGATCTTTCTGATGTGGGGAGAGGTAGGGCGGGGGGTTGTGGGGGGAAGAGGGGGAAAAATGAGACAAGATGTGACTGGGGAGGGAGAAAAATCATGAGACTCTTAATCTCAGGAAACAAACTGAGTGTTTCCGGAAGATGGTGGGGGAGGGATGGGGTGACTGTGTTATGGACATTGGGGAAGGTATGTGCTATGTGAGTGCTGTGATTCATGTAAGACTGATGATTCACAGACCTGTACCCCGAAGCAAATAATACATTATATTTTAATTAAAAAAAGGTATTGGTTTCATCACATAAGTCTCTTTACCTCAGAGAAGTTAGAAAGATCTTAGTAATTCAGGGGCACAAACTTTAATTGCCTCTTTTTTCCTGCATATCACTGAGGGATGGGAGGAGGGAAATAACCTTATTACAAGGTGCACTGTTCTATTGGGGGGGAAAAAAAGAATATGAAGAGAAGATTCGGGAGTTACTGATCATGATGCATTTACTTGTTATCAAGAACAGAAAGTAAAATTTCTTTGTACATTAAAAATAAAATAAAATAAAATAAAAATTTACCCTTTAAAATGGTCCACTAATGACATCTTTTGGGGATGTCTATAGTCTGCCATCCAATGTGTTCTCAACTTCGTATATCCAATTTGGTAACTATATATCTAACTTTAAAATATATTATCAACAGAACAGAGTTCACTGCGATACCACTAGAGATCTTATTCCAAGTTGATGCAATGTACTGACTCATCTAGTTCAATAACAGAGATCAACAACTGGCAGATTTATTTTCTTTTTCCCCCAACTGTACTGCTGAGATCAATGTACTCATAGGTCTGAAGCAGATGAATCCCTATCTAATGGTTTCTAAATTCAACAAATTTCTCCATGAACTGCTCATTTAGTGAGAACCTTATGCATGGTGACCACATCACATGACTCTGCAACACGAATAACAATACTGCTTGTTGTTTGAGTTATAAACCTTTAACAAAAATCCCTTTCAGTAATTACTCTCTGAAATAAAAAGTGATATAGAAAGATGTTCCCAGACAACAACAACCTCTTTGGCCTTGAGTGACACAGAGGATTCACTGATGCTCAATGAATGTCAGTGGTTCTCAGTGGTAGGTCTAAGTCATGGGCACAAGGAAGGAAAAGTTGGAGCAGTAAAATGAATGAGAATAGATATGCAAGAAGACTAGGAAGGTGGAGAAGACAAAGACCTAAATAAATAGGAACTTTGATTTTCTTTGCCAAAGGTACTCTTCAAACCACCCTCTTACCCATTTCAGTTAATGACAAATCCATCCTCCAGTTCTAGTTCTTTCTAGTTCCATCCTTCTGGTTTTCAAATGGAGAGTAATTGTCTGTAGTGATAGCATGGCTTAGCTCTAAACTTAGGGGTCTGTGCTGTGATTTGCCTAGAGACCTGCCTAAGTCCCCAAAAAGTATCCTTATCTCCCACTATGCCTTCAGCTACCATTAGTTTTGGTGGGTCATGTGACCCAAGGAGTAGAGCACCTTGTACAGCTGCTTACACCTTTGCAAATCCTTCTCCTGTTCAGTCACACTTAAAACTAACATATTTCCTGGACACTTGATAAATGGGTTGGAATAATACACCCAAATGAAGATGACATTGGCTCCAAAATCCATAGGCTCCTAATAGGTGTTGTACCTTTCTTTTGGTTGTAAGAGGGCCAGATGCAGCAACTTATCCTTTACCTTAGAAGAGATGTCTCCCCATGACACACCACTGGACTGCTAGAAATTTCACCTAGATAAATGGGCCTTGAATTTTGTTGAATATATTTCTCAACTTCTGGTACACAATCATCTGCCAATAGGTCTACAGTAGTTACTGTGTAAGGAATAAATGTGATAACTTATGGCAGGGAAAGAAGATCAAGGTCTTTGAGTAAATATTTGCAAGTCATGTATATGATAAGAGCCTCATAAGCAGAATATAAGAAGAATCTCAAAGTTAAAAAACAAGAAATATGTAACTCAATTTAAAAAAGGGAAAATATTTAGTAGACACTTCAGTAAACAAGATACACAGGTATCAAATGGGGACACAAAAATATGTTC
>NW_022634592.1:0-3398 GCF_010015895.1 Lontra canadensis
CTCTATGGGCAAATCATCTTCGACAAAACAGGAAAAAATATACAGTGGATAAAAGACAGTCTCTTCAATAAACGGTCCTGGGAAAACTGGACAGCTATATGTAGAAGAATGAAACTTGACCATTCTCTTAAACCGTACACAAGGATAAACTCAAAATGGGTAAAAGACCCCAACGTGAGACAGGAATCCATCAGAATCCTAGAGGAGAACATAGGCAGTAACCTCTTTGGTATCAGCCACAGCAACTTCTTTCAAGATATGTCTCCAAAGGCAAAAGAAACAAAAGCAAAAATGAACTTTTGGGACTTGATCAAGATCAAAAGCTTCTGCACAGCAAAGGAAACAGTCAACAAAACAAAGAGGCAATGCACGGAATGGGAGAAGATATTTGCAAATGACAGTACAGACAAAAGGTTGATATCGAGTGTGAGAAATCTTAAAGTGCCTTAACTATAGTCTATTGAAAACGTAGTTCAATTTAAATATTCCCAACTTACCTTCAACCCGTGCATGACTTTAATTTTCAGCTTCCTTCATACATTATTGGTTCAACTGTGCAAGAAAATGTAAATACTTTTTCCTAGATATATATTATTTATCAAAGTGTTATAATAGAGATCTACATATACATTTATGTGTATATACACAAAGCCTTACAATTAATTATGCAAAAGTGTTAAATATATTGGTGTTTTGAGGTAGAAAAAATTCTCTATAATATCTTGCAATATTTAGAATTTTTCTAAATTTTGATTTCAAGATTGTATTTTATAAGACAGATTTGCCAATTCAATCTTGTCAAATACATGCATAATGACAAATCCATTTTCATTTCTTCCAGGTTGTCATGAAATTACCTCTTCAAAAGTGAGAAAATACCAACTTCTTAGAAAGCATGTTAAATTAGCTTTTGAACCTTCTCCCCTACACTTTAGGTTAAATCTGCTAAGTTAACATTGGCATGTCTTTGCAAACACTTCAGTGATGATAGTTTGGATAAGAGGTATTGACTTTCAATTCTGAAGTTACTCAGCTTGGAATCCCTGATCTGCCTGGTATCCATGGATACTGTAGACTAGCCAAAGCATCTTCCATCACTGAGTAAATATACATGAATGGAGCAATTATGTTAATTACCAATACAGAAGAGTTTAACCAGAGTAAGCAAAGAGGAAGTTATTCTACATGGTATTTTAAGATCATGTAAGTAATTCATGTAATGTTAGAAGTTTATATAATACATCATATAGTACTGAATACATAAAACAATGAGTTTAGGGGATGATTAATTTTTTTCTCACTATTAGTACAAGGAGATAAAAATGATTAAAGGTATATGGCCAGGACATGAGCTATAATGACTCAAAGGATAAAAATATACTACTTTAACTTTTTCCAATGGAATGAAATTTAATTTCAATACATGAATTACCTCATACTTCAGCACGAATCAGAGAGTTTCTTACATGGAAGAAGTTTAAATTGTCCACAAATGATATCTCTACATTCCCATGCATCTAGGATTAATTATAATTTTCTTTATTGTAATATGTCATCTAATGATGTTATTCATAGGTTTACAATACTTAAAAAGATACAAATGAAATCAATTGATTATCATCCTTTAAGCATTTTCTTTTTATTTATTTATTTATTTATTTATTTATTTATTTTTAAAGATTTTATTTATTTATTTGACAGAGAAAGAGACAGTGAGAGAGGCAACAGAAGCAAGGGGAGTGGGAGAGGGAGTAGCAGGCTTCCCACTGAGCAGGGAGCCCAATGTGGGTCTCAATCCCAGAACCCTGGGATCATGACCTGAGCCGAAGGCAGTTGCTTAATGACTGAGCCACCCAGGTGCCCCAATATGGCATTTTAAATGCTCATTCAATATATCATAAAAATTGATGCTTTATGAAAGAAACACCAGATTTTAAAACATTGCTTTCTTATCTGGTCCTCTCACTGTACAGCACTGTTCACAGAATACAAGGTAATTCTTTACCAGCAATGTGTTATTGAATATGCAATAATTTCCAAATTTTTTTGTTCGCATTATCAGCACTAACAGTTTGACCCATCAACCAGCATAACTGGATGAGATAAGAGAATTGGAAGATCTATTTTGTGCTTTGTTAGTATGGGAAGTGCAGATGCATGGATCCATGATCAAAATAGACTGGAAAGACACAGTACGGCACTATTGTGAAAGCCTCAAATGTTCCATTAAAATACTTCTTGTGGCTCAACCAGCCTTCTCCTTCCAGATCAGACTTCAGATCATTTTTTTTCATTTCTTTTCAGCGTAACAGTATTCATTGTTTTTTGTACCACACCCAGTGCTCCATGCAATCCGTGACATCTCTAATACCCAACACCTGGTTCCTCCAACCGCCCCCACCTACCCCTTCAAAACCCTCAGATTGTTTTTCAGAGTCCATAGTCTCTCATGGTTCACCTCCCCTTCCAATTTTCCTCAACTCCCTTCTCCTCTCCATCTCCCCTTGTCCTCCATGTTATTTGTTATGCTCCACAAATAAGTGAAACCATATGATAATTGACTCTCTCTGATTGACTTATTTCACTCAGCATAATCTCTTCCAGTCCCGTCCATGTTGCTACAAAAGTTGGGTATTCATCCTTTCTGATGGAGGCATAATACTCCATAGTGTATATGGACCACAGCTTCCTTATCCATTCGTCCGTTAAAGGGCATCTTGGTTCTTTCCACAGTTTGGCGACCGTGGCCATTGCTGCTATAAACATTGGGGTACAGATGGCCCTTCTTTGCACTACATCTGTATCTTTGGGGTAAATACCCAGTAGTGCAATTGCAGGGTCATAGGGAAGCTCTATTTTTAATTTCTTGAGGAATCTCCACACTGTTTTCCAAAGTGGCTGCACCAACTTGCATTCCCACCAACAGTGTAAGAGGGTTCCCGTTTCTCCACATCCCCTCCAACACATGTTGTTTCCTGTCTTGCTAATTTTGGCCATTCTAGCTGGTGTAAGGTGGTATCTCAATGTGGTTTTAATTTGAATCTCCCTGATGGCTAGTGATGATGAACATTTTCTCATGTGTCTGATAGCCATTTGTATGTCTTCATTGGAGAAGTGTCTGTTCATATCTTCTGCCCATTTTTTATATGATTGTTTTGTGTGTGTTGAGTTTGAGGAGTTCTTTATAGAACACTCATGAAAGAAATTTAAGAAGACACAAAAAGATGGAAGACCATTCCATACTCTTGGATCAGAAGAATAAACATTATTAAAATGTCTATACTGCCTAGAGCAATCTATACTTTTAATGCCATTCCGATCAAAATTCCACCAGTATTTTTCAAGGAACTGGAGCAACTAACCCAAAGATTTGTATGGAATCAAAAGAGACCCTGAAT
>NW_022634593.1:0-3397 GCF_010015895.1 Lontra canadensis
CAGGGCACTGACCGCAGTCTGCATCCGTCTTGTGCCCCGGCCCCACCGATGCGCCCCCGCGGCCGGAGCTGGGAGCCCTGCGCATCCCTCTCCTGCGGTCATACCCCGCGCGCCCAGAGTGTCACACAACCCAGCACCCGGCCTGCTGGAGGCGAATCCTCGAAACAAAGATCAATGAGTGGGGGGTCCCTGGGGGGGCTCAGGTCATGGTCCCGGGGTCCTGGGATCGAGCCCCGCATCGGGCTCTCTGCTCAGCGGGGAGCCGGCTTCCTCCTCTCTCTCTGCCTGCCTCTCTGCCTGCTTGTGGCCTCTGTCTGTCACATAAATAAAATCTTTAAAAAAAAAAAAAAAAAGAAAGAAATACACCAATGAGGGGGACACAAAGTTCCCGGGCGGAGAGGCCCCATAATCTGGGGGTGAGGCTGCAGCAGGGGTGGGGGTGAGTCCCTGGAGGGCGGCTCCTCCCAGGAATTCGTCCTTCCCGCGAGGCTGCTGTTCCCACCACCCTGATCTGCAGCCGTGAGCTGCCCCCTTGCAGGCCTCTGCTTCTCGGCGGGGACTGAGGCCCGATTCTGCTCAAAGCACGCAGACCGCGGGGCCTCACGCTGCTGGACCTGACGTGGTCTGGCTTTGCGACGGGCACGCTCAGGCTTGCCGCCTCCGGGTCAGCCCTGCGGTCTCGACAGGCCCGGCCGCCGTCAGCACGGCTATCGCCCGGCGCAGAGCGCGGGATAGCGGTCGGTGCTCGGGTCCGCCAGGGATGCGGCAGCAGGAGTGGACAGCAGGAGTCAGGACGGGCCAAGGGGTCCCTTTCCCGCGGGAGAGCTTCTGCAGCCCGCGCAGCCGCGTCAGCCTCCGCACGCTCCAGCCCCTCCAGCAGAGCCATCGGCGCGGCGAGCGCTCACGGAGTACGGGGCCGAGCGCGCAGTTCTGTCCACCTTGCTTTAGGACAGGTGACAACGCGGCCCGCGCATGCGCCCCCCCGCCCCCCAGCAAGAGCATTTGCTCAGCTGCGCGCTGTGAGCGCCCGAGCACGTGGAAGGCTGCAACGTCCGGCGGGGGGGGGGGGGGGGTGCGGTGCGCGCCTCTGGCGGAGGACGTTGTCCAGGCACCACGGGCTTCCTGGGAGGTGAGGTCGCTGTCAGATGCCCCCGCAGAGCGCCCTGTGTGGCCATCCTGCGTCCCCGCACGCTCCGCTGGGGGAGGGGGGAGGACTCGCCCTGCCCCAGCAGGCGGTGGGGGTCTCGGCAGAGCAGGACCCGCACAGGTCCGCCGCGTGCGTGCACGAGTCTCCGCGTGCATTCACACACGCGCGCGCTCGCACAGCTTCCTGGCTCTGACGGGTCCCGGGGCAGCAATCGATAAAGGACATGCGTATGGAGATGAGTGTTTGTAAACTTTCTGGACTCTGAAAGGATCTCTCTGTGCACGACCGCACGCTGCCACCCCTCAGCGCCCGTTCTCCACATGGACTGTGAGTGTGACCCCCCTCCATGGGGGTCCAAGGCGGCCCAGGCAGGACAGGGCATCTTTCCCCTGCTGTTCCCGACGGAGCACAGAGACACAACACCGCACAGCCCGTGAGCTGCCAGACTCCCGGCCGGGGAGACGGGGTTGGGGTCCCCCAGAGCCGGCCTGGGTCTGGGAGGAGCCCAGGCACCAGCAGATGCCGCCGTCCATGCCAGCGGAGCTCCGTGCCCTGTCCACACGCCTGAGACTGGCGCAGCAGTGGCTCAGACAGCAGTCCGGGCCACCAGGGACAAAGCGCTCCGAGCCTGCGTGTGTCACCAGAGCTCGCTCGCCCCTCCACGGCAGATGCCAAGGGTCCTCTGATGCACGTCCCACATGGTCAGAGGTCATGGTCATGGTCCGAGCCTTTGGGTCATAAACGCTCCTACTTGCCACTGCTGTTCTAAAGTCAAGCGCAACGTTTTCACTTGAATCGTTGGCCCTCGCAAGGGGCAAACACCATAGCTGTGTGCAGACATCCTGAGAGGTGGCTCCCTGGGGGCCCCAGGGCTCCGGCCACATAAAGAGTGGGTCCCCTTCTGGGCCTGACCAACCAGACCCTCCCCTGCAGGCCCAAGAGGCCCCCACGGGCCCAGACTTCCTCCTCCTGCCCTCCTGGGACCCCCACCCTGAAGGGCCCAGCATTGATGCCCAAGAGTGGCATCCCTCCATCCTATTTCCCAAGCCCAACATCAGTGTCCAGGAGCCCAGCATCCCCAGAGGTGTCCAGCCACGGCCCTCGGGGTGCATGCTCCTAGGAAGCACAGCCAGGTCAGGCCCAGATGGCCAGGGGCCAAGAGGAGTGTTGTTGGCCTGGCAGGGGCCTGCGCTGAGTGACCTGGGGCCTGGGTCAGGACGGCAGGGCCTAGGGTCAGGTGACTGGGGCCTGCGCTGGATGGCCTGGGGTCTCCGTCAGGTGAGCCTGGCACTGACCTCAGTGCAGCCTCCTCCTCTGGTCCACTCCCAGCCTGGGCGCCCAGCACAGCAGCCAGGAGCTGGGCCTCAGGCACCTGCTCACGCAGAGCTCTGCTGCCCCCATGTGGCCTCCAGCAGCACTGCATGTCCGCTGCCCCAAGAGGCTGTTCCCAGAACCTGGGGCACAGGGCAGGTGGGGGCAGAGGGACAGAAGCAGGGAGCACAAGACACGGGTCGGGGCAAGAGTCACAGGTCCGGGTGCAGGTACCGGGAGCAGGGGAGATGGGGCAGGGGGCACAGACCAGGGGCAGGGGGCATAGGTCGGGGGGGCACAGACCAGGGGCAAGGGGCATAGGTCGGGGACGCACAGACCAGGGGCAGGGGGCATAGGTCAGGGGGGCACAGACCAGGGGCAGCGGCCGTAGGTCAGGGAGGCACAGACCAGGGGCAGCGGGCATAGGGGCTCAGCCCCAGGGGGAGATCAGCAGGAGGACAGCCCATGGCCTCACACCTGCGAGTGTCCCAGGGGTTCAGAGGCCCAGGACAGGCCACACGGAACACCCTGGCCCAGCATCGGGCTCTGGGCACAGACCGCGCGGGGATCAGACTCGCGATGGGGGCAGCCAGGGCTCAGCCGGCTCGGGCCACACCCGGCTGCCCGGCCCCAGCCCCAGCCCCGGCCCCTGCAGCACAGTCCGGCCCACAGCGGCCGCACCGTGGGGTTCGGGCGCCCCCGGTGGCCATCCTGCGCCACTGCACGTGCTGCGCACCAGCCTGTCGGGTCCTAGGGGCCACCGCCGCACCCCGCAGGGCCGCCCGCGCCAGCCGCGCGAAAGCGGACGCTCCCCAGGACCGCGGGTGTGCCGGGACCAGGAAGGCGGCCCGGAGGAAGCCATGCAGACCGGGCGGACTGGGCACCGGAGGAGCCGAGCCCGGGACCCCGCAGTGCAGAGCGGGGCTGAGCCCTGGACCC
>NW_022634594.1:0-3397 GCF_010015895.1 Lontra canadensis
TATATGGAACCAGAAAAGACCCCACATAGCCAGAGGAATGTTGAAAAAGAAAATCAATGTTGATGGTATCACAGTTACAGACTTCAAGCTCTATGACAAAGCTGTAATCATCAAGACAGTATGCTACTGGCACAAAAACAGACACATAGATCAATGGAACAGAATGCAGAGCCCAGAATTGGACCCTCAACTCTCTGGTCAACTAATCTTTGACAAAGCCAGAAGGAATATCCAATGGAAAAAAGGAAGCCTCTTCAACAAATGGTCTTGGGAAAATTGGACAGCCACATGCAGAACTATGAAACTGGACCATTTCCTTATACCACACACAAAAATAGACTCAGAAATGGATGAACAACTCAGTGTGAGACAGGAATCCATCAAAATCCTTGAGAACACAGGCAGCAACCTCTTCGACCTCCGCTGCAGCAACTTCTTCCTAGAAACATTGCCAAAGGCAAGGGAAGAAAAGGTAAAAATGAACTATTGGGATTTCATCAAGATCAAAAGCTTTTGCACAGCAAAGAAAACTGTCAACAAAACCTAAGGACAACTGACAGAATGGGGAAATTATTTGCAAATGACATATCAGATCAAATGCTAGTATCTACAATTTATAAAGAAGTTATCAAACTAAATACCCAAAGAACAAATAATCCAATCAAGAAATGGGCAGAAAACATGAACAGACATTTCGGCAAAGAAGACTTCCAAATTGGCTAACAGACACGTGAAAAAGTGCTGAACAGCAGTCAGCATCAGGGAAATACAAATCAAAACCACAGTGAGATACCACCTTACACTAGTCAGAATGGCTAACATTAACAAGTCAGGGAACGACAGACGTTGGCAAGGATGCAGAGAAAGGAGAACCCCCCTGCACTGTTGGTGGGAAAACAAACTGATGCAGCCACTCTGGAAAACAGTATGAAGGTTCCTGATAAAGATGGAAATAGAGCTACCTCACGGCCCAGCAATCACACTACTGGCTATTTACCCTAAAGACAGAAATGTAGTGATCCGAAGGGGCACATACATCTGAATGTTTATAGTAACAATGTCTATAATAGCCAAACTATGGAAAGAACCTAGATGTCAATCAACAGATGAATGGATAAACATGTGATATATATATATATATCCATTTCCTTATACCACACACAAAAATATATATATATATATGAATAAAATGCAGCCATTAACAAAAACCCTACAAAATCTTTCCATTTGCAATGTTCTGGATGGAACTAGAGGGTATTATACTAAGCAAAATAAGTTAATCATAGAAATACAATTATCTTATGATCTTTCTGATGTGGGGAGAGGTAGGGCGGGGGGTTGTGGGGGGAAGAGGGGGAAAAATGAGACAAGATGTGACTGGGGAGGGAGAAAAATCATGAGACTCTTAATCTCAGGAAACAAACTGAGTGTTTCCGGAAGATGGTGGGGGAGGGATGGGGTGACTGTGTTATGGACATTGGGGAAGGTATGTGCTATGTGAGTGCTGTGATTCATGTAAGACTGATGATTCACAGACCTGTACCCCGAAGCAAATAATACATTATATTTTAATTAAAAAAAGGTATTGGTTTCATCACATAAGTCTCTTTACCTCAGAGAAGTTAGAAAGATCTTAGTAATTCAGGGGCACAAACTTTAATTGCCTCTTTTTTCCTGCATATCACTGAGGGATGGGAGGAGGGAAATAACCTTATTACAAGGTGCACTGTTCTATTGGGGGGGGAAAAAAAGAATATGAAGAGAAGATTCGGGAGTTACTGATCATGATGCATTTACTTGTTATCAAGAACAGAAAGTAAAATTTCTTTGTACATTAAAAATAAAATAAAATAAAATAAAAATTTACCCTTTAAAATGGTCCACTAATGACATCTTTTGGGGATGTCTATAGTCTGCCATCCAATGTGTTCTCAACTTCGTGTATCCAATTTGGTAACTATATATCTAACTTTAAAATATATTATCAACAGAACAGAGTTCACTGCGATACCACTAGAGATCTTATTCCAAGTTGATGCAATGTACTGACTCATCTAGTTCAATAACAGAGATCAACAACTGGCAGATTTATTTTCTTTTTCCCCCAACTGTACTGCTGAGATCAATGTACTCATAGGTCTGAAGCAGATGAATCCCTATCTAATGGTTTCTAAATTCAACAAATTTCTCCATGAACTGCTCATTTAGTGAGAACCTTATGCATGGTGACCACATCACATGACTCTGCAACACGAATAACAATACTGCTTGTTGTTTGAGTTATAAACCTTTAACAAAAATCCCTTTCAGTAATTACTCTCTGAAATAAAAAGTGATATAGAAAGATGTTCCCAGACAACAACAACCTCTTTGGCCTTGAGTGACACAGAGGATTCACTGATGCTCAATGAATGTCAGTGGTTCTCAGTGGTAGGTCTAAGTCATGGGCACAAGGAAGGAAAAGTTGGAGCAGTAAAATGAATGAGAATAGATATGCAAGAAGACTAGGAAGGTGGAGAAGACAAAGACCTAAATAAATAGGAACTTTGATTTTCTTTGCCAAAGGTACTCTTCAAACCACCCTCTTACCCATTTCAGTTAATGACAAATCCATCCTCCAGTTCTAGTTCTTTCTAGTTCCATCCTTCTGGTTTTCAAATGGAGAGTAATTGTCTGTAGTGATAGCATGGCTTAGCTCTAAACTTAGGGGTCTGTGCTGTGATTTGCCTAGAGACCTGCCTAAGTCCCCAAAAAGTATCCTTATCTCCCACTATGCCTTCAGCTACCATTAGTTTTGGTGGGTCATGTGACCCAAGGAGTAGAGCACCTTGTACAGCTGCTTACACCTTTGCAAATCCTTCTCCTGTTCAGTCACACTTAAAACTAACATATTTCCTGGACACTTGATAAATGGGTTGGAATAATACACCCAAATGAAGATGACATTGGCTCCAAAATCCATAGGCTCCTAATAGGTGTTGTACCTTTCTTTTGGTTGTAAGAGGGCCAGATGCAGCAACTTATCCTTTACCTTAGAAGAGATGTCTCCCCATGACACACCACTGGACTGCTAGAAATTTCACCTAGATAAATGGGCCTTGAATTTTGTTGAATATATTTCTCAACTTCTGGTACACAATCATCTGCCAATAGGTCTACAGTAGTTACTGTGTAAGGAATAAATGTGATAACTTATGGCAGGGAAAGAAGATCAAGGTCTTTGAGTAAATATTTGCAAGTCATGTATATGATAAGAGCCTCATAAGCAGAATATAAGAAGAATCTCAAAGTTAAAAAACAAGAAATATGTAACTCAATTTAAAAAAGGGAAAATATTTAGTAGACACTTCAGTAAACAAGATACACAGGTATCAAATGGGGACACAAAAATATGTTC
>NW_022634595.1:0-3395 GCF_010015895.1 Lontra canadensis
TCTTTGATTTTGTTATTAATTGGTTTATATAATTGGCTGCTCCCATGTTAGGGGCATAGATATTTAAAATTATTAGATCTTCTTGTTGGACAGACCTTGTATGTAGCATATAGTATCCTTCCTCATCTCTTACTATAGTCTTTGGCTTGAAATCTAAATTATCTGATGTAAGGATTGCTACGCCAGCTTTCTTTTGACGTCCAGTAGCGTGGTAACTTGTTTTCCACCCACTGACTTTAAATCAGGAGGTGTCTTTAGGTCTCAAATGAGTTTCTTGCAGAGAGTATGTCGATGGGTCTTTTCTTTCTTCTTCTTCTTCTTTTTTTTTTTTTTAGATCCATTCTGATATCCTCTGTCTTTTGTCTGGGGCATTTAGCCTACTTAGATTCAGAGTAACTATTGAAAGCTATACCTTTATTGCCCTTCTATTGCCTGTAAGATGACGGTTACTGTATATTGTCTTTGTTCCTTTCTGGTCTGTTACTTTTAGCCTCTGTCTTTGATTAGAGGACCCCTTTTAATATTTCCTGTAGGGCTGGTTTGTTGTTTGCAAATTCTTTTAGTCTTTGTCCTGGAAGCTTTTTATCTCTCCTTCTATTTTCAATGACAGTCTAGCTGGATATAGTGTTCTTGGTTGCATATTTTTCTCGTTATAGTGCTCTGGTTATATCATGCCAGCCCTTTTGGCCTGCCTGATCTCTGTAGATAGATCTGCTTTCAATCTAATATTTTTACTGTTGTAGTTTACAGACCTCTTGTCCCGGGCTGCTTTCAGTATTTTCTCTTAGTCACTGGGAATTGTAAGTTTTACTATTAGATGACAGGGTGTGGACCTATTTTTATTGATTTTTTAATTTATTTTTATTTTTATTTTTTTATAAACATATATTTTTATCCCCAGGGATACAGGTCTGTGACACTAGATTTACACACTTCACAGCACTCACCATAGCACATACCCTCCCCATTGTCCATAAACTCACACCCCTCTCCTGATCCCCCTCCCCCCTATTTTTATTGATTTTGAGGGGGGGTTCTCTGTGCCTCCTGGATTTTGATGCTTGTTCCCTTTGCCCAATTAGGGAAATTCTCTGCTATAATTTGTTCCAAAATACCTTCTCCTTCTCTCTTTCTTTCTTCTTCTGGGATCCCAATTATCCTAATATTATTTCATCTTATAGTATCATTTATCTCTCAAATTCTGCCCTCGTGGTTTATTAGTAGTTTGTCTTTTTCTCAGCTTCTTTATTCTCCATCATTTGGTCTTCTAGATGACTAATTCTCTCTTCTGCCTCATTTATCCTAGAAGTAAGAGCCTCCATTTTTTTTTATTACACCTCATTAATACCTTTTTCGATTTCAACTTAGTTAGATTTTCATTCTTGTATTCCTCCAGAAAGGGATTTTATTTCTCCAGAAAGGGATTCTCTAGGGTCTTCCATGCTTTTTTCAAGCCAAGCTAGCACCTTGATAATCATCATTCTGAA
This sequence comes from Lontra canadensis, assembly GCF_010015895.1. NCBI lineage: Eukaryota > Metazoa > Chordata > Mammalia > Carnivora > Mustelidae > Lontra > Lontra canadensis. The sequence continues at coordinate 1,488 of NW_022634595.1, forward strand.
CTGTAGTTCTGAGATATTACTAATGTTTGTATTGATTAGGTCCCTAGGCACTGGTACTGCCTCATGTTCTTTTTTTTTTTCTTGTGGTGAGTTTTACCACCTTGTCATTGTATCCAGATAAAAAAGATGAATGAGAGAACAAAATACTACAAGGGTGGCAATGATCCCAGAAAATTATATACTAACCAAGTAAAGAAGAGACCCAAAACTGGGAGGAAAACAAGGGAGGAAAAAAGGAAAGAAAAATATATATATATATTAGACTGGTGAATAGAACAGACAAAATAGGGGTAAACATGATGAAGGGATGGAATATGACTGTAAAGCTGAAAATTAAAAAAGATTCTAAAAAAGGAAATGATAAGTTCTTTGAAAAAGGAGAAAAAAAAGAGGAAAGAATGTGATCAGGCTGGAGACTAGAACAAAGACATGTGCTAGATTTAGGGTATATTATTAGAAGAATCTGTCCCCCAAAATTTTAAAGAGAAAAAACCTGTATGTATACAAAAATAAAGTTAAATACAATGAAGGGATAGAATATGACTATAACAATGAAAATTTTAAAAGATTTTTAAAAAGGTATTGATAAGATAGTTTAAAAATGTTAAAATAAGATGGAGGAGAAATTTTTACAAATAGAACAAGAAAAAAACAAAATTTAAAAAATTAACTTTCAAAGACTAAAGAATCATGGGAAAAAAGTCATGAATTCTGTGTGTTGCTTTCCCCTAGCTCTGGAGTTCTGCAGTTCTCATTGAGTGGTGAACTTGTTCTTGGCTAGATGTTCTTGCTAATCTAGTGGGGGAGGGGCCTGTTGCCGTGATTCTCAAATGTCTTTGCCTGAGGTGGACGTGCACCACCCTTGCTAGGGGCCAGGCTACGTAATCTGCTCGTGTTTGCTTTCGGGAGCTTTTGTTCCCTGAACACTTTCTGTATAGCTTTGGAGGACCAGAATGAAGTTGGTAGCCTCTCAATCTCTGGCGCTAGAGGAGCTGAGAGCTTGGGGGCCCTACTGCTCAGTGCACCCTCAGAGAAAAGCAGTTAATACCTCTGTCTCCCTGGTCTCTGGCTGCACTCCAAGCTCACCCATCCTGTGACTGAGTTTTTCTGTCTCTGGTGAATGGCCACATTTGGAGTCTCCAAACCCAGCTGATTGCAGCACTGTGCTCCTGCGGGAGCTCCTCTTGGAGGAGGAAGGGGGGTTCTCCCCTGATCTGCCCCTTGTGGGGTTCCTGCTGGGAGAGTAGTGGCCCAGCTACCTTGGATCATGGTTTAAGGTAACCCTGAGCTTAGTTCTCCCTCCTTGGCTCTGTCTCTACAGCCGGCTTCCCTGCTCTATACGTGGGAGCTTTGCCACACTCAGACACCCCTGGTCTTTTTTTGACCCTGTGGGTCCTGAGACCATACTCTCCCCACGAGTGATCCCCCCCCCCCACTCCTCCCCAGCCTCTACAATGACATCCCTCAGTGGAGTAGACTTCTAAAAGTTCCTTTTTTGTGCTCCACTTCTCCCTCTCTTGCTGGGAGCTGGCCCTTACCCCCACCCCAGTCGGTCTTCCCATATGTTGTCTCAGATTCACTTCTCTGCACGTTCTACCTTCTGGAAAGTGGTGTATTTTCTCTTCTTAGAATTACTGGTCTTCTTCTCTTTGATCTCCTGTTGAGTTTGTACTTATTCAGACTGGTTTGATAACTATCTAGCTGAACTCCTGGGACCTGATGATATTTAAGTCTTTTACTCCTCCCCCATCTTGCTCCTCCCTTGCAGCTCCCATTTAATTAGATAACAACTTAGCTTCTTTGCTTTACTTTTTTGGGCTACCATGAGAAATAATCTAAGGTGAAGTATTTTGTACGTTTTGTAAAATTGTTATCAATAAAACCACTTTCATAACATTGTATAGGTCC
>NW_022634596.1:0-3394 GCF_010015895.1 Lontra canadensis
ATTCAGGGTCTCTTTTGATTCCATACAAATCTTTGGGTTAGTTGCTCCAGTTCCTTGAAAAATACTGGTGGAATTTTGATCGGAATGGCATTAAAAGTATAGATTGCTCTAGGCAGTATAGACATTTTAATAATGTTTATTCTTCTGATCCAAGAGTATGGAATGGTCTTCCATCTTTTTGTGTCTTCTTAAATTTCTTTCATGAGTGTTCTATAAAGAACTCCTCAAACTCAACACACACAAAACAATCATATAAAAAATGGGCAGAAGATATGAACAGACACTTCTCCAATGAAGACATACAAATGGCTATCAGACACATGAGAAAATGTTCATCATCACTAGCCATCAGGGAGATTCAAATTAAAACCACATTGAGATACCACCTTACACCAGCTAGAATGGCCAAAATTAGCAAGACAGGAAACAACATGTGTTGGAGGGGATGTGGAGAAACGGGAACCCTCTTACACTGTTGGTGGGAATGCAAGTTGGTGCAGCCACTTTGGAAAACAGTGTGGAGATTCCTCAAGAAATTAAAAATAGAGCTTCCCTATGACCCTGCAATTGCACTACTGGGTATTTACCCCAAAGATACAGATGTAGTGCAAAGAAGGGCCATCTGTACCCCAATGTTTATAGCAGCAATGGCCACGGTCGCCAAACTGTGGAAAGAACCAAGATGCCCTTTAACGGACGAATGGATAAGGAAGCTGTGGTCCATATACACTATGGAGTATTATGCCTCCATCAGAAAGGATGAATACCCAACTTTTGTAGCAACATGGACGGGACTGGAAGAGATTATGCTGAGTGAAATAAGTCAATCAGAGAGAGTCAATTATCATATGGTTTCACTTATTTGTGGAGCATAACAAATAACATGGAGGACAAGGGGAGATGGAGAGGAGAAGGGAGTTGAGGAAAATTGGAAGGGGAGGTGAACCATGAGAGACTATGGACTCTGAAAAACAATCTGAGGGTTTTGAAGGGGTAGGTGGGGGCGGTTGGAGGAACCAGGTGTTGGGTATCAGAGATGTCACGGATTGCATGGAGCACTGGGTGTGGTACAAAAAACAATGAATACTGTTACGCTGAAAAGAAATGAAAAAAAATGATCTGAAGTCTGATCTGGAAGGAGAAGGCTGGTTGAGCCACAAGAAGTATTTTAATGGAACATTTGAGGCTTTCACAATAGTGCCGTACTGTGTCTTTCCAGTCTATTTTGATCATGGATCCATGCATCTGCACTTCCCATACTAACAAAGCACAAAATAGATCTTCCAATTCTCTTATCTCATCCAGTTATGCTGGTTGATGGGTCAAACTGTTAGTGCTGATAATGCGAACAAAAAAATTTGGAAATTATTGCATATTCAATAACACATTGCTGGTAAAGAATTACCTTGTATTCTGTGAACAGTGCTGTACAGTGAGAGGACCAGATAAGAAAGCAATGTTTTAAAATCTGGTGTTTCTTTCATAAAGCATCAATTTTTATGATATATTGAATGAGCATTTAAAATGCCATATTGGGGCACCTGGGTGGCTCAGTCATTAAGCAACTGCCTTCGGCTCAGGTCATGATCCCAGGGTTCTGGGATTGAGACCCACATTGGGCTCCCTGCTCAGTGGGAAGCCTGCTACTCCCTCTCCCACTCCCCTTGCTTCTGTTGCCTCTCTCACTGTCTCTTTCTCTGTCAAATAAATAAATAAAATCTTTAAAAATAAATAAATAAATAAATAAATAAATAAAAAGAAAATGCTTAAAGGATGATAATCAATTGATTTCATTTGTATCTTTTTAAGTATTGTAAACCTATGAATAACATCATTAGATGACATATTACAATAAAGAAAATTATAATTAATCCTAGATGCATGGGAATGTAGAGATATCATTTGTGGACAATTTAAACTTCTTCCATGTAAGAAACTCTCTGATTCGTGCTGAAGTATGAGGTAATTCATGTATTGAAATTAAATTTCATTCCATTGGAAAAAGTTAAAGTAGTATATTTTTATCCTTTGAGTCATTATAGCTCATGTCCTGGCCATATACCTTTAATCATTTTTATCTCCTTGTACTAATAGTGAGAAAAAAATTAATCATCCCCTAAACTCATTGTTTTATGTATTCAGTACTATATGATGTATTATATAAACTTCTAACATTACATGAATTACTTACATGATCTTAAAATACCATGTAGAATAACTTCCTCTTTGCTTACTCTGGTTAAACTCTTCTGTATTGGTAATTAACATAATTGCTCCATTCATGTATATTTACTCAGTGATGGAAGATGCTTTGGCTAGTCTACAGTATCCATGGATACCAGGCAGATCAGGGATTCCAAGCTGAGTAACTTCAGAATTGAAAGTCAATACCTCTTATCCAAACTATCATCACTGAAGTGTTTGCAAAGACATGCCAATGTTAACTTAGCAGATTTAACCTAAAGTGTAGGGGAGAAGGTTCAAAAGCTAATTTAACATGCTTTCTAAGAAGTTGGTATTTTCTCACTTTTGAAGAGGTAATTTCATGACAACCTGGAAGAAATGAAAATGGATTTGTCATTATGCATGTATTTGACAAGATTGAATTGGCAAATCTGTCTTATAAAATACAATCTTGAAATCAAAATTTAGAAAAATTCTAAATATTGCAAGATATTATAGAGAATTTTTTCTACCTCAAAACACCAATATATTTAACACTTTTGCATAATTAATTGTAAGGCTTTGTGTATATACACATAAATGTATATGTAGATCTCTATTATAACACTTTGATAAATAATATATATCTAGGAAAAAGTATTTACATTTTCTTGCACAGTTGAACCAATAATGTATGAAGGAAGCTGAAAATTAAAGTCATGCACGGGTTGAAGGTAAGTTGGGAATATTTAAATTGAACTACGTTTTCAATAGACTATAGTTAAGGCACTTTAAGATTTCTCACACTCGATATCAACCTTTTGTCTGTACTGTCATTTGCAAATATCTTCTCCCATTCCGTGCATTGCCTCTTTGTTTTGTTGACTGTTTCCTTTGCTGTGCAGAAGCTTTTGATCTTGATCAAGTCCCAAAAGTTCATCTTCACTTTTGTTTGCTTTGACTTTGGAGACATATCTTGAAAGAAGTTGCTGTGGCTGATACCAAAGAGGTTACTGCCTATGTTCTCCTCTAGGATTCTGATGGATTCCTGTCTCACGTTGGGGTCTTTTACCCATTTTGAGTTTATCCTTGTGTACGGTTTAAGAGAATGGTCAAGTTTCATTCTTCTACATATAGCTGTCCAGTTTTCCCAGGACCGTTTATTGAAGAGACTGTCTTTTATCCACTGTATATTTTTTCCTGTTTTGTCGAAGATGATTTGCCCATAGAG
>NW_022634597.1:0-959 GCF_010015895.1 Lontra canadensis
CCCTTGCTTCCCTTGCCTTTGGCGATGTTCCTAGGAAGATGTTGCTGCGGCTGAGGTCGAAGAGGTTGCTGCCTGTGTTCTCCTCAAGGATGTTGATGGATTCCTTTCTCACATTGAGGTCCTTCATCCATTTTGAGTCTATTTTCGTGTGTGGTGTAAGGAAATGATCCAATTTCATTTTTCTGCATGTGGCTGTCCAATTTTCCCAACACCATTTATTAAAGAGGCTGTCTTTTTTCCATTGGACATTCTTTCCTGCTTTGTCGAAGATTAGTTGACCATAGAGTTGAGGGTCTATTTCTGGGCTCTCTATTCTGTTCCATTGATCTATGTGTCTGTTTTTGTGCCAGTACCATGCTGTCTTGATGATGACAGCTTTGTAATAGAGCTTGAAGTCCGGAATTGTGATGCCACCAACTCTGGCTTTCTTTTTCAATATTCCTTTGGCTATTCGCGGTCTTTTCTGGTTCCATATAAATTTTAGGATTATTTGTTCCATTTCTTTGAAAAAAATGGATGGTACTTTGATAGGAATTGCATTAAATGTGTAGATTGCTTTAGGTAGCATAGACATTTTCACAATATTTATTCTTCCAATCCAGGAGCATGGAACATTTTTCCATTTCTTTGTGTCTTCCTCAATTTCTTTCATGAGTACTTTATAGTTTTCTGTGTATAGATTCTTAGTCTCTTTGGTTAGGTTTATTCCTAGGTATCTTATAGTTTTGGGTGCAATTGTAAATGGGATGGACTCCTTAATTTCTCTTTCTTCTGTCTTATTGTTGGTGTAGAGAAATGCGACTGATTTCTGTGCATTGATTTTATATCCTGACACATTACTGAATTCCTGTACAAGTTCTAGCAGTTTTGGAGTGGAGTCTTTTGGGTTTTCCACATATAGTATCATATCATCTGCGAAGAGTGATCGTTTGACTTCTTCTTTGCCGATTTGGATGCCT
>NW_022634597.1:1059-3392 GCF_010015895.1 Lontra canadensis
GAAGAGTGATAGTTTGACTTCTTCTTTGCCGATTTGGATGCCTTTAATTTCTTTTTGTTGTCTGATTGCTGAGGCTAGGACTTCTAGTACTATGTTGAATAGCAGTGGTGATAACGGACATCCCTGCCGTGTTCCTGACCTTAGCGGAAAAGCTTTCAGTTTTTCTCCATTGAGAATGATATTTGCGATGGGTTTTTCATAGATGGCTTTGATAATATTGAGGTATGTGCCCTCTATCCCTACACTTTGAAGAGTTTTGATCAGGAAGGGATGCTGTACTTTGTCAAATGCTTTTTCAGCATCTATGGAGAGTATCATATGGTTCCTGTTTTTTCTTTTATTAATGTGTTGTATCACATTGATTGATTTGCGGATGTTGAACCAACCTTGCAGCCCTGGAATAAATCCCACTTGGTCGTGGTGAATAATCCTTTTAATGTACTGTTGAATCCTATTGGCTAGTATTTTGGTGAGAATTTTTGCATCTGTGTTCATCAAGGATATTGGTCTGTAGTTCTCTTTTTTGATGGGATCCTTGTCTGGTTTTGGGATCAAGGTGATGCTGGCCTCATAAAATGAGTTTGGAAGTTTTCCTTCCATTTCTATTTTTTGGAACAGTTTCAGGAGAATAGGAATTAGTTCTTCTTTAAATGTTTGGTAGAATTCCCCCGGGAAGCCGTCTGGCCCTGGGCTTTTGTTTGTTTGGAGATTTTTGATGACTGTTTCAATCTCCTTACTGGTTATGGGTCTGTTCAGGCTTTCTATTTCTTCCTGGTTCAGTTGTGGTAGTTTATATGTCTCTAGGAATGCATCCATTTCTTCCAGATTGTCAAATTTGTTGGCATAGAGTTGCTCATAATATGTTCTTATAATTGTCTGTATTTCTTTGGTGTTAGTTGTGATCTCTCCTCTTTCATTCATGATTTTATTTATTTGGGTCCTTTCTCTTTTCTTTTTGATAAGTCTGGCCAGGGGCTTATCAATCTTATTAATTCTTTCAAAGAACCAGCTCCTAGTTTCGTTGATTTGTTCTATTGTTTTTTTGGTTTCTATTTCATTGATTTCTGCTCTGATCTTTATGATTTCTCTTCTCCTGTTGGGTTTAGGGTTTCTTTCTTGTTCTTTCTCCAGCTCCTTTAGGTGTAGGGTTAGGTTGTGTACCTGAGACCTTTCTTGTTTCTTGAGAAAGGCTTGTACCGCTATATATTTTCCTCTCAGGACTGCCTTTGTTGTGTCCCACAGATTTTGAACTGTTGTATTTTCATTATCATTGGTTTCCATGAATTTTTTCAATTCTTCTTTAATTTCCTGGTTGACCCATTCATTCTTTAGAAGGATGCTGTTTAGTCGCCATATATTTGGGTTCTTTCCAAATTTCCTCTTGCGATTGAGTTCTAGCTTCAGAGCATTGTGGTCTGAAAATATGCAGGGAATGATCCCAATTTTTTGATAACAGTTAAGACCTGATTTAGAACCAAGGATGTGATCTATTCTGGAGAATGTTCCATGTGCACTAGAGAAGAATGTGTATTCTGTTGCTTTGGGATGAAATGTTCTGAATATATCTGTGATGTCCATCTGGTCCAGTGTGTCATTTAAGGCCTTTATTTCCTTGTTGACCTTTTGCTTGGATGATCTGTCCATTTCAGTGAGGGGAGTGTTAAAGTCCCCTACTATTATTGTATGATTGTCGATGTGTTTCTTTGATTTTGTTATTAATTGGTTTATATAGTTGGCTGCTCCCACGTTAGGGGCATAGATATTTACAATTGTTAGATCTTCTTGTTGGACAGATCCTTTGAGTATGATATAGTGTCCATCTTCATCTCTTATTATAGTCTTTGGTTTAAAATCTAAGTGATCTGATATAAGGATTGCCACTCCTGCTTTCTTCTGATGTCCATTAGCATGGTAAATTCTTTTCCACCCCCTCACTTTAAATCTGAAAGTGTCTTCGGGTTTAAAATGAGTTTCTTGTAGGCAACATATAGATGGGTTTTGTTTTTTTATCCATTCTGATACCCTGTGTCTTTTGATTGGGGCATTTAGCCCATTAACATTCAGGGTAACTATTGAGAGATATGAATTTAGTGCCATTGTATTGCCTGTAAGGTGACTGCTATTGTATATTGTTTCTGTTCCTTTCTGATCTACTACTTTTAGGGTCTCTCTTTGCTTAGAGGACCCCTTTCAATATTTCCTGTAGAGCTGGTTTGGTGTTTGCAAATTCTTTCAGTTTTTCTTTGTCCTGGAAGCTTTTAATCTCTCCTTCTATTTTCAATGATAGCCTAGCTGGATATAGTATTCTTGGCTGCATGTTTTTCTCGTTTAGT
>NW_022634598.1:0-975 GCF_010015895.1 Lontra canadensis
AAATGTGTTTTAATCAAGTCAGAAGAGACTTCAAATGGGGGGGGGTGGAAAAGGGGGTAAAAAGAAGTTCAGAAAAAAATTTAAAAAAAACAAATAAAGAAAAAATATAAAAAAGAAATATATATATATATATATATATATATATATATATATATATATATACACACACATACATTAGACTGGTGACTAGAACAGGGTCACCCACTTAATTTTGGGAGTATTTTGATCTCTTAGAAGAAACTTTCTCCCCAAATTTTAAAGAATGAAAAACATATATAAGGGTAAACACAATGAAGGGATGGAATATGACTATACATATGAAAAAAAAACACTTTTTTTTTAATTTCTAAAAAATGATTTGCTAAGGTAAGTTGGTTGGGAGAATAAAGAAAAAGAAAGTGGAGAGAATTTGCTCAGGCTAGAGACTAGAACAAGCCCGGTGCTAGATTTAGGGTGTATTTTGATCTATTAGAAGAAGTTGTACCCCAAATTTGTTAGAAGAAAAAACCCTATGTGTATACAAAAAATAAAGTTAGATACAATGAAGGATAAAATAGGAGTATTATAATGAAGGTTCAAAAAAGATTTTTTTTGAAAGGTATTAAGATAAACTAGTTAAAAAACATTAGAAGAGGAACAGTTAAAAGTTTAAAAAAATTAGTAGAAGAAAAAATTTTTTTTAAAATTAATTAACTTTGCAAGACTAAGGATTCATGGGGAGAAAGCCATGAATTTCATGCTTTGCTTTCTCCTCCTCTGGAATTCCTCTGATCCCCTTGGTAAGTGAAGTGGGCTTGGCTGGATTTCTTATTGCTTTTCTGGGGAAGGGGCCTGTTGTAGTCATTCTCAAGTGTCTTTGTCCCAGGCAGAATTGCACTGCCCTTACCAGGGGCCAGGCTACATAATCCGCTTGGGTTTGCTTTCAGGAGCTTTTTTTTTTTTTTTTTTTTTTTTTTTTTTTTTTTAATAAACATA
>NW_022634598.1:1075-3389 GCF_010015895.1 Lontra canadensis
GTTTTTTTTTTTTTTTTTTTTTTTTTTTTTTTTTTTTAATAAACATATACGCTTTCAGGAGATTTTGTTCCCTGAATGCTTTCTGTAGAGTTCTGGAGGACGAGAATGAATATGGCAGCCTCCTAGTCTCTGGCCTGGAGGAGCCGAGAGCTTGGGCCTCCACTCCTCAGTGCACCCTCAGAGAAAAGCGCTCAATCACTCCCGTCTCCCTGACCTCCAGCTGCGCTCCGAGCTGACCCAACCTGTGACCAAGCGTCTCTGTCTCTGGCACACAGCTCCACCTGGAGTCCGAACCCCACAGATCCCTGAGCTCTTCCAGGTTGGAGTCCCCTGGATCTTGTGGGGACCCCACTCACAGAGCTCCGGCCTGTGCCACAGATTACAGGTCAAGGTAACCCCAAGTTGAGAGCTCACTCCTCGGCTCTGTCTCTGTAGCCGGCTTCCCTGCTCTAATTCCTGTGAGCCCTGTGACACTCAGACACCCCCGATCCTTCTGTGACCCCATGGGCCCTGAGGCCATGCTGAACCCATGTGGGCTTCACCCCAGTTTAGCCTCTGGAGTGATGTCCCTCAGTGGAGCAGACTTAAAAGTCCTGATTTTGTGCTCCATTGCTCTGCCGCTTGCCAGGAGCCGGGCCCTCCCCCCACAGTCTATCTTCCCATCACTTTGGATTCACTTGTCTTCCAGTCCTACCTTTCAGAAAGTGGTCTATTTTCTGTTTCTAGAATTGTTGCTCTTCTTCTCTTTGATCTCCTATTGGATGTGTAGGTGTTCGGAATGGTTTGATAAGCTATCTAGCTGATCTCCTGCTACCTGATGTCATGTCAGCCTGCTACTTCTCCACCATCTTGACTTCTCCACTAGTTTTACATCTTGATATCGATCTGATAGCTGTAAGGCTTGGGTTAACCTGTTTAATGTCTCTGTATCTCAGTTTCTTCATCCATAACATGGAACTATGAAACTATGTATTTATGTAATCATTATAAAGAGTTAATTCTGGGGGCATTTGGGTGGCTCAGTGGGCTAAGTCTCTGCCTTCAGCTCAGGTCATGATCTCAGGGTCCTGGGATCCAGCCCCACATCAGCCTCTCTGCTCAGCAGTGAACCTGCTTCCCCCTCTCTCTGCCTGCCTCTCTGCCTACTTGTGATCTGTCTCTCTCTCTGTTAAATAAATAAAATCTTTAAAAAAAAAGTTAATTCTGTGAAGCATTTACTACAGCTTAGCATATAGTAAGCACTCAAAAATATTAATTATTATTATGAATTTCTGTGTTTGGAAATGTATTATCATAATAGTAAGTCAGAGGAGAAAAGCCCTAAGATTATCATTAGTACCAAAATATACTTTGATAAAATTTAGTATTCATTTATGATTTTTAAAAACTCTCTTAATATACAGTAAGAAGAAAGATACTTTCTTAGGATGATACTTAAACTCCTTTTTTTTAAGATTTTATTTATTTATTTGACAGAGAGAGATCACAAGTAGGCAGAGAGGCAGGCTGAGAGAGAGGGGGAAGCAGGCTCTCCGCCGAACAGAGAGCCCGATGCGGGGCTCGATCCTAGGACGCTGAGATCATGACCTGAGCCAAAGGCAGAGGCCGAACCCACTGAACCACCCAGGCACCCCTGAAACTCCTTTTGAAATCAATACCCTTCATCATCAGGGATAACTATAATCATTTTTGCCTTAACATTGTAAAGAAGTTCTACATGATACAAAAAGAACAAAAATATGAACAAAGATTTACTATAGAGATGATACAGTTGTCTACTTGGAAAGCCCAATGCCAAACAAAATCAAAACAGGATTTTTAAAAATTGACAATTATTCTAACTTCCTTCTGGAGGAATAGATGTGTAAAGATTGCCAAGAGCATTTTGAAAAAGAGAAGCTGAAGTACCTTTATCCTACTCGTAATGAAACCGTGTTACTAGAATATAGAGAGTTATCAGTGGAGAAGAAAAGAAGGCCAGAAGGAGACTAGCATATAAGGCTGGTGTTAAAATCAATGTGATACATGCTGACTTATTTCATAAATGGTTTTGGGAAAAGTAGACATAATCTTATTACTAATAAGCTCTATCACACCTTTGTGGTTATAAATACTGTGTTTTCTCAAACCTATCATAGTGTCAGGGGTATTTGCAGAGCCAGCTTTGAACCATGCATTTGAAGGTGATTCCAAAAGCTAATGGCTTATTGAGCGGGGTGCATTAATTGCGTAACAAGAATTCTTGATACACATATTTCACCTGCAGTTCTGTCGGGTTTTGTTTCACATAATTTGAGGCCATGTTGTTGGGTGC
>NW_022634599.1:0-3389 GCF_010015895.1 Lontra canadensis
TAAGGTGTTTTGTCATATCATCATTTTGTGTTCTGGGGTATACAAACTGCTGCTAAAGCAACTTATCTTATGCTGAACTTCAGACATTTTATGTTTAAGTCCTCGATTCATTTCTGTAGATTGCAATTCACTGTTGGAATTCTTTTTTTTTTTTTTTGATCATATATATATATATTTTTTAATTTTATTTTTTATAAACATATATTTTTTTCCCCAGGGGTACAGGTCTGTGAATCGCCAGGTTTACACACTTCACCACACTCACCATAGCACATACCACCCCAATGTCCATAATAACCCCACCCCCCCTTTCCCACCCCCCTCCCCCCAGCAACCCTCAGTTTGTTTTGTGAGATTAAGAGTCATTTATGGTTTATCTCCCTCCCAATCCCATCTTGCTTCATTTACTCTTCTCCTACCCCCTTAACCCCCATGTTGCATCTCCTCTCCCTCATATCAGGGAGATCATATGATAGTTGTCTTTCTCCGATTGACTTATTTCGCTAAGCATGATACCCTCTAGTTCCATCCACGTCATCGCAAATGGCAAGATTTCATTTCTTTTGATGGCTACATAGTATTCCATTGTGTATATATACCACATCTTCTTTATCCATTCGTCTATTGATGGACATCTAGGTTCTTTCCATAGTTTGGCTATTGTAGACATTGCTACTATAAACATTCGGGTGCATGTGCCCCTTCGGATCACTACGTTTGTATCTTTAGGGTAAATACCCAGCAGTGCAATTGCTGGGTCATAGGGTAGTTCTATTTTCAACATTTTGAGGAACCTCCATGCTGTTTTCCAGAGTGGTTGCACCAGCTTGCATTCCCACCAACAGTGTAGGAGGGTTCCCCTTTCTCCGCATCCTCGCCAGCATCTGTCATTTCCGGACTTGTTAATTTTAGCCATTCTGACTGGTGTGAGGTGGTATCTCATTGTGGTTTTGATTTGTATTTCCCTGATGCCAAGTGATATGGAGCACTTTTTCATGTGTCTGTTGGCCATCTGGATGTCTTCTTTGCAGAAATGTCTGTTCATGTCTTCTGCCCATTTTTTGATTGGATTATTTGTTCTTTGGGTGTTGAGTTTGCTAAGTTCTTTATAGATTCTGGACACTAGCCCTTTATCTGATATGTCGTTTGCAAATATCTTCTCCCATTCTGTCACTTGTCTTTTGGTTTTGTTAACTGTTTCCTTTGCTGTGCAAAAGCTTTTGATCTTGATGAAATCCCAATAGTTCATTTTTGCCCTTGCTTCCCTTGCCTTTGGCGATGTTCCTAGGAAGATGTTGCCATGGCTGAGGTCGAAGAGGTTGCTGCCTGTGTTCTCCTCAAGGATTTTGATGGATTCCTTTCTCACATTGAGGTCCTTCATCCATTTTGAGTCTATTTTCGTGTGTGGTATAAGGAAATGATCCAATTTCATTTTTCTGCATGTGGCTGTCCAATTTTCCCAACACCATTTATTGGAGAGGCTGTCTTTTTTCCATTGGACATTCTTTCCTGCTTTGTCGAAGATTAGTTGACCATAGAGTTGAGGGTCTATTTCTGGGCTCTCTATTCTGTTCCATTGATCTATGTGTCTGTTTTTGTGTCAGTACCATGCTGTCTTGATGATGACAGCTTTGTAGTAGAGCTTGAAGTCTGGAATTGTGATGCCACCAACTTTGGCTTTCTTTTTCAATATTCCTTTGGCTATTCACTGTCTTTTCTGGTTCCATATAAATTTTAGGATTATTTGTTCCATTTCTTTGAAAAAAAATGGATGGTACTTTGATAGGAATTGCATTAAATGTGTAGATTGCTTTGGGTAGCATAGACATTTTCACAATATTTATTCTTCCAATCCAGGAGCATGGAACATTTTTCCATTTCTTTGTGTCTTCCTCAATTTCTTTCATGAGTACTTTATAGTTTTCTGTGTATAGATCCTTAGTGTCTTTGGTTAGGTTTATTCCTAGGTATCTTATAGTTTTGGGTGCAATTGTACATGGGATGGACTCCTTAATTTCTCTTTCTTCTGTCTTGTTGTTGGTGTAGAGAAATGCAACTGATTTCTGTGCATTGATTTTATATCCTGGCACTTTACTGAATTCCTGTACAAGTTCTAGCAGTTTTGGAGTGGAGTCTTTTGGCTTTTCCACATATAGTATCATATCATCTGCGAAGAGTGATAGTTTGACTTCTTCTTTGCCGATTTGGATGCCTTTAATTTCTTTTTGTTGTCTGATTGCTGAGGCTAGGACTTCTAGTACTATGTTGAATAGCAGTGGTGATAACGGACATCCCTGCCGTGTTCCTGACCTTAGCGGAAATGCTTTCAGTTTTTCTCCATTGAGAATGATATTTGCGATGGGTTTTTCATAGATGGCTTTGATAATATTGAGGTATGTGCCCTCTATCCCTACACTTTGAAGACTTTTGATCAGGAAGGGATGCTGTACTTTGTCAAATGCTTTTTCAGCATCTATGGCGAGTATCATATGGTTCTTGTTCTTTCTTTTATTAATGTGTTGTATCACATTGATTGATTTGCGGATGTTGAACCAACCTTGTAGCCCTGGAATAAATCCCACTTGGTCGTGGTGAATAATCCTTTTCATGTACTGTTGAATCCTATTGGCTAGTATTTTGGTGAGAATTTTTGCATCTGTGTTCATCAAGGATATTGGTCCGTAGTTCTCTTTTTTGATGGGATCCTTGTCTGGTTTTGGGATCAAGGTGATGCCGGCCTCATAAAATGAGTTTGGAAGTTTTCCTTCCATTTCTATTTTTTGGAACAGTTTCAGGAGAATAGGAATTAGTACTTCCTTAAATGTTTGGTAGAAGTCCCCCGGGAAGCTGTCTGGCCCTGGGCTTTTGTTTCTTTGGAGATTTTTGATGACTGTTTCAATCTCCTTACTGGTTATGGGTGTGTTCAGGCTTTCTATTTCTTCCTGGTTCAGTTGTGGTAGTTTATATGTCTCTAGGAATGCATCCATTTCTTCCAGATTGTCAAATTTGTTGGCATAGAGTTGTTCATAATATGTTCTTATGATTGTCTGCATTTCTTTGGTGTTAGTTGTGATCTCTCCTCTTTCATTCATGATTTTATTTATTTGGGTCCTTTCTCTTTTCTTTTTGATAAGTCTGGCCAGGGGTTTATCAATCTGATTAATTCTTTCAAAGAACCAGCTCCTAGTTTCGTTGATTTGTTCTATTGTTTTTTTGGTTTCTATTTCATTGATTTCTGCTCTGATCTTTATGATTTCTCTTCTCCTGCTGGGTTTAGGGTTTCTTTCTTGTTCTTTCTCCAGCTTCTTTAGGTGTAGGGTCAGGTTGTGTACCTGAGACCTTTCTTGTTTCTTGAGAAAGGCTTGTACCGCTATATATTTTCCTCTCAG
>NW_022634600.1:0-3388 GCF_010015895.1 Lontra canadensis
GGTCCTTAGGCTGAAGGCAAAGGGGGACTTAGGAAAGGTGGGTAGCAATGCACTCACTGTTCTGAACAGTGTGGATGACTGTGGGTGGGCAATGGACAGGAAGTGGGAGCCGGGTTAGGAGGCTGTTGTGAAAATTGAGAACAGGGATTAGGTGGGAATTGGTTAAGGTTACTGGAGTTGATAGGTAACAGAGAAAGAAATTATTCAAAGTAAGGAGTCAGGGGGCACTGGCTGGCTCAGTCAGAAGAACATGTGACTCTTGATCTTGGGTAGTTGTGAGTTCAAGCCCCACCTTGGGAGTAGAGATTATTAAATAAGAAGAAAAAACTTTTAAAAAATAAATAAATAAAATAAAAGGAGTCAAAATTCAGAGGACTGCATTCTGCCTTCTGTGCTGTTGGCTTTGATTGTCAGTCTCCACACAGTAAAAGTGACAGGCCTCCTGTCCCAAAACAGATCATCCAGGAGGAGAAAGGGAACATCTCCTGATCCCTCTTACTCCTCAGGTGTCACACTGGCTTGAAATGGCACAAACCCACTTCCTGGCCAGTTGGTGTTATGGTCAGGGGGCCCAGAGAGGCAGATGAGCTACAGAAAATCAGACCCCACACCTGGAGTTGTAATTCGGTTCAAACCCAATCACAGATCTTGGTTAAGAATGAGGTAAAGATGGGATAGGTGGGTGGCTCAGTCAGTTAAGTGCCTGCCTTTGCCTCAGGTCAAGCTCCTAAAGTCCTGGGATTAAGTCCCACATCAGGTTCCTTGCTCACTGGGGAGCCTGCTTCTCCTCTTGCTTCTCCCCCTGCTTGTGTGCTCTCTCTCTCTCTCTGACAAAGAAATAAAATCTTCTTTAAAAATAAAAAAAATAAGCAGCCTGAAAAAAAAAAAAAGAAGAATGAGGTAAAGATGATTTCACAAAGGAAATTGAAAGGATTTATTAGGTGGTGAGTGTGTAGCACTAAGAAGACTCTCTACCCTTCCTCTTCTACAAGCTCTTGAGTGAGAGCTATCTACCATCTGGTATCAGAAGGATGAAACTGACCCTCATTTGCTCTCTCTAGAACACCCTTCAGAAGCTGCTGCCAGCCCACGTCTTGCGTCAGATCATTCTGGCCAGCATGCACTGTGAAGCCTGACATCTCTCTCCCCATCTTTGCCTTTTGGCCTGGTGGCGTCTTGTATTTAATACCAGAATCCTACTCCTCGAAATCCTCCTCTGATACTAACCTTCTGTGAAGACTTTGCTTCGAAAGTCTAGTCATCCCCCTCCTTTCTGATCCAAAGTCTATGACTGCATTTTGCAAGAGCTGGAATTACGGTGATAAAAATAATCATGATGATAAATGCATTTTGCTGAATGCCTGTAGCGTGCTAAATAGTCAGGGTACATATATGTGTGCATTATACTCACCAGTTCTGTCTAGTCCTGTCAATGCACTTTGGCTGGCTTCCCCAGAGAATCATAGAGGAGCATCAGAGCAAACATGGCAATGGCCCAAAGTAGCAGTCCTGTATGGAATGTAGCCTGAGACAGACACACACCCCGCACTCATGGGGTTTCTATTCCAGCAGGTGAAAACAGCAAATCTGATTTCAAAATACAGTGATGGATGTGTTCCAAAGGAAAATTAGAGGGTTTTAGGAGAGGATAAGACAGAGGGCTCTTACCTTGAGGGAGCTGAAAAAGTTTCAGAGTGCATCCTGGAGAGACAAAAAAAAGTGAAGTTTCCGTCCATTTAGGAAGATTGAATAGAATTGCTAAACAAATGGGTGAGGTAAAAACAATCAAGGAAGAAAGAACAGGTTAAGCTAAGAACATTTCTGTGAGAGCAACTGAAGTCATTCAAATCAAGGAGTCACAGAATGTACACTTCCAATGACTTTTCAATGGAAACACCAAAACTTCATAGAAATCATATCGTTAAATTAAGCTGTTTGGTTTGGTCGCATAGGACGTTGATGATCTGAGCCACTGTTGTTTAGAACAAAAGTTCTAGAGGCATGAGTTGTACACAGAAAGCAGTCATGCTTTTGGGTGCCTGGGTGGCTCAGTTCAAGCATCCAGCTCTTGATTTTGGCTCAGGTCTTGATCTCATGGTTGTGATATTGAGCCCCCCATCATGCTCCATGCTGGGCATGGATCCTGCTTAAATTTCTCTCTCCCTCTCTCTCTCTCTCTCTCTCTTCCTCTGCCCTTCTCCCCCAGCTTATGCTCTGTGTATCTCTCAAAAAAAAAATCCAAAAACCCCAATCATGCCTTTAATGAAGAAACTGACAAAACCCCCAATCATGCCTTTAATGAAGGAGCTGAAGAACAAGAAAGCAATGTTATTTGGCCAAGGTCACACAGGTTTTATATGCAGGCACCAAACTGCACCCTGAGTCAGCAGGAAGTATGTTCTCTCCAGTGCTTCCGGTGCCTTCTGTGTTGTACTTAGCCAGCTAAATCCCTTTCTGCACAGTTTATCAGAAGACTCTTGAGGGGAGGGAGCTAGCCTAGTCCACCTGCACCTCTGGTATCGTGCGTACCAATGTATGAACTTCAAGATTGTTAGAAGGGTGAGTAAATGAAAGTAGAGCAAGATAGAGCTGTCTCTAGGGCTCCTGTGAAGACCAGAAAGTAACGAAGAGGTGCTCAAAGCTTGGAGGGGAGGGGGATTGAAGAAGAGGGATCTTTGAGTTTCCCTAAATCAAAGACCCTGAGAATGGACAGCATATCCCAAATCCTTTGGGACAGGACTGCATAGGCTGTGTGTGTGTAAGATCTGGGCAACATGCAAAACACAACGAGCAACATCTCCACACACAGTATATCTTTAAGGAGTGCCTGGGTGGCTCAGTCGGTTAAGTGTCTGACTCTTGATCTCAGTTCAGCTCTTGACTCAGGGTCATGGATTCAAGCCTCATGTTAGGATCTCTATTACCCCTGGAGCTGAAAGGAAGAAAGAAAAAGAGAGAAAGAGAGAGAGAGAGAGAAACAGGACATTAAGCTGGGCAAAAGTCCTGAACGCCTTAAGTGATCTGTCCTTTTCTGAGTCTGCAACTCTTTCTTGTGTCCAGTTGAGATCTTTATGAAGGAGCACCGCCGGCACCTGCAGGCCAGGCTGGGGGACCTGAACGGAGTACTAGATGATCTTCAGGACAGTGAGGTCTTCACCGAGGAGGAGAAGGAGCTGGTGCAGCAGTTGCCGACACAGCAGAGGAAGATTGAGACCCTGCTGAGGATGGTGGAGAAGAAAGGGCCCCAGGCCCTGGAGATACTCTTCAGAAGCCTTCAGCAAAGAGATCCTTACCTGATGTCCTACCTCAGCCAGCAGAGTTTATAGCAGTGACTCAGGCCGATACTCAGGAAGAGACAATCCCGTGTTCTGCACTGAAAATGGATAAA
>NW_022634601.1:0-3385 GCF_010015895.1 Lontra canadensis
ACCCTTCCATCCATCCATCCACCCTTCCATCTATCCATCCATCCATCTAACCATCTATCCAGCATGTCCTTCAACACTGTTAATGTAACATGTCATTCAATCTTGCCTCCCCCCACACATCTAAGTGCTTTGGGATGTAAGCAAAAATCCTCAACCTTGTTTCTATGACGAATACTAGGTTAACATAAGAAAATCTTGGAAACCTGGGAATTTGCCAGTTCCAACTTTTTGTTTAATTTACATAATCATTTGCATAGGACTGCATATGTTAAGGGAACATCTGTAGTTTTCTTATATATTTAGATGAAATGAATTTTTTTCAATATTTGAAGTTACCACTTACTCATGTCTTCTGGTTCTTTTTTTTTTTTTTTTTATATATACTCACACCAGAGTCTTCCAATGCAGGGCCCTGAGTGCCATATGTCTCCCCCTTTCCTATGAACCTCACTTTATTACTATCCTGCAAATAGTATAGTCAGCTGGAGAATGTAAGCAGCATTCCTTCTCATTGCCTTATCAGACAACTGAGCCCTCCTTAATCAGAGCTGAAGGGTCCTAGAAGTCGAATATGTGGGGGAAATTTTAGAGAGCAGTACGGTGAAGCAGCTTCACATAAGAATATGAGTTGTTTAAAAAAATTATTTACTTATTTGAGGGGGGCAGGGAGAGGGAGAGGAAGAAGCAGACTCCCTGCTGAGCAGAGAGCCCCATGCGGGTTCGATCCCAGGACCCTAGGATCATGACCTGAGCTGAAGGCAGACTCTTAACTAATGGAGCCACCCAGGCATCCCAAGAATGTAATGAGTTGTGAAGTTTTCTGGAGAGATTGTGCAACACCATAGACAACGAAGATTGTTTTCATATATCGATTTTCCTCACAGTAAGGTCAACCTGTGTACCCAAGAACTCTTAAAATCATGATTTGTAACAGCACTCTTCTCCATCATTCTGGGATGCTTATTTTGAACTCCCCAGCTTTCCCAGCATGTCCTGATATACCCCAGCCTTTGAGAAACAAGTGAGGGGCACCTGGGTGGCTCAGTGGGTTAAAGCCTCTGCCTTTGGCTCAGGTCATGATCCCAGGGTCCTGGGACTGAGCCCCACATCGGGCTCTCTGCTCGGTGGGGAGCCTGCTTCCCCCTCTCTCTCTGCCTGCCTCTCTGCCTACTTGTGATCTCTGTCTGTCAAATAAATAAATAAAATCTTTAAAAAAACAACAAAAAAACCCCCAAGTGAGTACATGAATGAGGTGTGGCAGGGGTGGGGCACTCCTTTTCCAAGCATGGTTGCACCCACATTGAAGAAGTATGTTCCTGAATGAGGCATTCATTCAACAAAAATACATTCAGTCCTGTATTGTATGTAGTGGGCAAATGTGGGATTTCCCCCAACTACTTGTCCATTCTTAACAGCACCCTAATTTCTTTTTGCAGAATGACTTCTCCCCCACTGTGGGTGTTCTTGGTGGGATGGTAAATCCAAGCTCCTGTCCTACCACTATCAAAACCAGAAGGTTCCCTGAAGATTTCTTCTGACATATCCCTCATCTTACTACTTAGTACGGCCCAGAATTCAAGCTCAGCTGATCACAGGCAGTCTGGTGAGACTCTGAATCTTAAGCTGATAACATGAGGATAGAAGAAATTACTCTTTATTTTTCCCACAATTGATGCCCTTACAAGATGTGTCCTGGCTAGGAAGCTACCCCTGTGGCTCCTGATCTGTAGACCTCTTTTTTTCAAGCCCTATTCTTTAAACTTCCCATAAAGTATTTGAGTTCCCCAAGTCGATTCTACCAGTTCCCTTTCCCTTGGGTAACCAGAAGTGACAATATTGTCAATTTAAAGACATGTTGTTTCCCTCGCCAGCCACCAAAGAGCCTCAACTGAAACAGCGTGTCAGGCACTGACTGTAGAGCAACTGACAAGCTAGACAAGGATTCTGCCCCCATGAGGCTCACGTATGAGTGGGTAACATAGATTTACTTAGCGCGAAGATAAGAATCCCTAGATAAGGAAGTCAGCCATTGTTTTCATTTACACTGTATTGTGGACTGTTCATTCATCCATGCATATGATGAATATGTACGGAGGGCCTACGAGGTGCCAGACATTATAAGAATGAATGTAATCCATCTCATTTATTTCGTCTAATCGACAGAAGTATAACTAGGTCTTTTCTCCATTGCTCCAGACTCATCATGTCCCTTAAAAAGCTGAAGGTCAGGACCAGAAAGACATGTTTTAATGATAGGCCTGAGCTATCAAAAAGATGAGCCTTACCTCCTCTTACCCTTCCAGCCACCACCCTTCTCGTGTTTCTGGGTTCAAGGGAGGGAGACCATCACAGATGGTCACCGTCACTTTTGGGACTTCCGACAAAACAGGTAAAGATTCAGGTGCTCGGCAGGAGTGTCCTCAAACTTGGTCCAGATAAGGTGTAGTCCTGGTCAGTGTTTTCAAGCTTGCCCCCAGGGTGCCTAAGACACTGCAGAGAATCAGAAGACAGCGCCCATGTCCTGAAGCTCCAAAGGGGCTTTGTGAATTTTCTGACCCGTACTTCATACACAACATTGGTCTGTGGTATTGAGAAATGACATCCTGCTTTACCAAAGATGCCACCCTCCAAACCTAGAATACTCCACCTTCAGCTGGACTAAAAAGCACATCGTTTACTTCCTGGGAAGCACTACTCTTCCACCATATCCTCGCTGCTTTGATCGTTGACTATTCTAGTGTGAGTATCTGGTCTCCTCAAGTAAAGATGGTAAGCTGTTGGATGTAGTGACCTACAGATGTCAGATCTGAATCTTTCTCTCCGTGTCACCGCTCAGCAAATACTTGGGGGTAGATTGTTGATTGAAAGCAGCACCAAGGTTCTTGAGTCTCTTTTCCATAATCATGTGAGCCTGCCTTCACACAAGTGTCAGCCATTTGGGGGGCTCAGGAAGAGCAAACCAAAGGATGCCTGAAAGATGTTTAATCATTGTTTTCCCTATAATTTCATATTGTTGTCTAATTTGTGGAAAACCCATGTTTTACTAATTAGTAGGAGGAGTCATGACAAGAATCATAATCTTTTCTATAAAATATTTCTGTTCTTGACAGCATGTACATTCATCGCTCCAGCAGAAGCAGAACAGTCATGGGCATTTTCACAGCCAAAACAATCCCCCAAGTCAAATAATTTGCAGAATGTATATATATTATATACTTGTTAATTATACCCAAGCCCTGTCCCTAAATTTGTTTTTTTGAATGAAGGTGACAATAGTTTCAGTTCTAAGACATTTTCCAACATTCAAGACACAGTTTCTTCATTCTGTGGTAGTCTACACACACACACACACACACACACACACACACACACTCTCTCTCATGCA
>NW_022634602.1:0-3384 GCF_010015895.1 Lontra canadensis
AAAACAAAGGAGAACCAAGGCAGAGGAAGGTGTTTAAACTTTCCTTGACCTGTTGGAATGGTGGTAACAGAGAGCTTTATGATGGAATCTGTAGGGAAGGAGAGCAAACAAATACTCCACTTAATAAAAAGTAAAAAAACAAACCAAACCAAAACAAAACAAAACTTTAAAATCTATCCCTGGATGTCGACAAGTTCTCCAAAACCAGTAGCTGGCACTCCTGCAGCAAACAAAGAGGGAGAAAAGTTCCTGGATTATCTTAACAATCAGGTCCTTTTCCTCTGCTGACTGCACTGGGGGGTTTCCGGACTGTACTCCGTTGGGTCTCCAGTGCAGGGGGTGGGCAGGCTGACCAAGCTGACCAGTCTGCTCCCTTCCTGATGTTGGGCTCCTGTGGGTTGCCCCAGCTGTCCCCTCCCCCCCCCGCCCCCTCCCGCCTGGCCTGCCACCTGCTCCACCCAGAGGCCAGCCCCATCTCTGTGGCAGCTGAAGCTGTGCCCCTGCCCCTGGAGGCCTGGTCCTCTTGGCCTTCAGTGGAGGGTCTTCTGCCCCCCGCCCCCGGCCTCTCCCGCTCTCCTGAGGCCTCGCTGCTTTTCCTGAAGGAGAAGCCCCTCCACCAGAAAGACTTCTGAAAGGAAAAGTGCTTCTTCTTGTTTCTCGGGGTCTCTCACTGCTGGGTTAGTGCAAGGTTGGTTCCTGGCCTTTGGGGAAGACATCCAGCAGGCGACCAAGGCGGCCTACCTGTCAGAGGCGGCAGCCTAGCCCATCTTGGCGGCCTCCCCCCTCCCAGGGCGCCTCCTTCTCAGCGATATAGCCTGACTTCAGGGGTAACCGCAGAGGCTCTTCCTTCTAGGCCACGGGTGGGACGCCGCCCTGCTCCCATCAGCCACGGGCTCCTCCAAGTCTGGGCCCCAGCACTGCCATGGGCCTGCAGCTCCTACTCTGGAGCCTGGCTAGCCCGGGGCGGGAGAGGTGGCTCCTTTACCTGCAGTTGATGGGACTGGTGGGGAAATGGAAGGGGTGCATGACAGCGCTAGGAATAATGGGACACTGGAAATAACAGGGGGAGGCTCAGTTTTCTTTTTTTTTGTTTTTGTTTTTTAAATAAACATTCTTAGGATGTATTTTGTGAGGCAGATTTACAACTCTACGGTCTTGATTAAGAAGGAAAGAGGGGGAAAAAACCCACAAAAAAACACCCACATTTTCTAAAAGATCATAGTCTTAGGAGTTAATTTAAACCATAGGAACTTTTCACTTATCTCATCTTAGCTGTACCAGTCAGTGATAATATGTCTGTTTCAAATTCAATTATTTTACTAAAAATACCTTGGTTTGGACAAATTCTCACATTTGCAGGTCCATTACCATTCATAGATGTGCTATGTATTTTGTCAGAGACTTATAATTATTTAGTGACCGTATGTACATGAATATAGTATTAAGGGTAGACCTTAGTTTAATTTACCATAAATAGAGAAAAGAAGTGCATTGATGATTGTAGAGATCAGCCATTGATTAAAATATCAATTCCACTATATTTACTACCATTTTACAGTAGAATACAAGGTACAACAACAATTCTTTCAAGAATTCTATAATGTTTTGTCTAAGGCTTCAAGAGAGCTTCATTTTTTTTAAACACACAAGAATGTAAAAATTTATTTACTTTTTAAATTGATATATCTATATGAAAATATGAAATACATAAAATCTATAAAATATGTATATTTTAATAGACTGTAATAAAATAAGATTTTCCTTTGAATGACCACTATTAATTAAATGCTTAAATCTATCAATTGTTGGGGTGCCTGGGTGGCTCAGTGGGTTAGGCCTCTGCCTTAAGCTTGGTTCATAATCTCAGGGTGCTGAGATAGAGCCCTAAATTGGGCTCTCTGCTCAGCGGAGAGCCTACTTCTCCTCTCTCTATGCCTGCTTCTCTGCCTTTTTGTGATCTCTCCCTGTCAAATAAATAAATACATTCTATAAAAAATCTATCAATTGTTAATTCTAAGATTTTATTAAATAGTTTCTTTATTAATTCTAAATAAAATTATCTTAAGAATTTAAATGATAAGTAACAATAAAAATACCCATAAGATATGTACCCTTTGTTATCGTGCATAGTTACAAACGTACTGGTTTCTCAAGCTGACATCAGTCCTGCCATCATCCTATCAATTAAGTCATTATTCTGAATAGGCTATTTTTCAAACCACTGTGTATGCTTTTCTGTCATCCCTGCTCTTGCCATTTTAGATAACTCCATAAAGACTAAACAGGAATCATGATCTGGGGACATCTTTGGAGATTAAGGAGAATACTTGGTGTTTTATGAGTGTATTCACTCATAAACTCACTCAATGTGAGAAGTGAGTACAATTCTCATGTCTCATTCACTGGATATGAGTAACATTAAAATAACAATTGCTCATCATATGTTTAGGACAAAATTTAGAAACAAGTTCTGTTAATTTGTGTAGCTGTTTTAATAGTTGAGTTACATTTTATTCAGAGGGTAAACAAATATATTTATCCAGATTTTGAATATTATGTCTCTCATGTATAACTTCTTTCTTTATTTTGGCTATTAATTCCTTATTGAATATATCATTTGCAAATATCTTCTCCCAATCAGAAGTTATGTTGATTGTTCCCTTGACTGTGCAGAAGCTTTTTATCTTGAGAAACAATAGTTTATTTTTGCTTTTGTTTCCCTTGCCTTTAGAGACCTGTGTGGCAGGAAGTTACTGTGGCTGAGGTTGAAGAGGTTGCTGCCTGGGGTTCTCCTCTAGGATTTTGAAGGATTCCTCTCTCCCACTGAGGTATTTCATCCATTTTGGATTTTTTGTTACATTGGTATAAGAGAATGGACCATTGTCATCCTTCTGCATGTGACTGTCCAATTTTCCCAGCATCATTTATCAAAGACATTGCCTTTTTTTCCATTGGATATTCTTTCCTGCTTTATTAAAGATCAGTTGGCTATAGAGTCAAGGGGTTTTTTCTGGGCTCTCTATTCTATTCCATTGAGTGATATGTCTGTTTTTGAGTCACTACCATGCTGTCTTGATGATCACAGCTTTGTAAACTTGCTTGCAAACAGGAATTGCGATTCCCCAAGCTTTGGTTTTCTTTTTCAACAATCTCCTGGCAAATAGGGGTTTATCTGGCTACATACAAATTTTAGGATTGTTTGTTTAAGCTCTGGGAAGAATATCAAAGTTATTTTGATAGGGATTGCATTGAATGTGTAGATTGATCTGGGTAGCTTAGACATTTTCATGATGTTTTTTCTTCCATTCTATGAGCATACAAGTTTTTCCATCTCTTTGTGTCTTCCTCAGTTTCCTTCATAAGTGTTCTGTAGTTTCTATAGTA
>NW_022634603.1:0-3382 GCF_010015895.1 Lontra canadensis
ACCCTTCCATCCATCCATCCACCCTTCCATCTATCCATCCATCCATCTAACCATCTATCCAGCATGTCCTTCAACACTGTTAATGTAACATGTCATTCAATCTTGCCTCCCCCCACACATCTAAGTGCTTTGGGATGTAAGCAAAAATCCTCAACCTTGTTTCTATGACGAATACTAGGTTAACATAAGAAAATCTTGGAAACCTGGGAATTTGCCAGTTCCAACTTTTTGTTTAATTTACATAATCATTTGCATAGGACTGCATATGTTAAGGGAACATCTGTAGTTTTCTTATATATTTAGATGAAATGAATTTTTTTCAATATTTGAAGTTACCACTTACTCATGTCTTCTGGTTCTTTTTTTTTTTTTTTTTATATATACTCACACCAGAGTCTTCCAATGCAGGGCCCTGAGTGCCATATGTCTCCCCCTTTCCTATGAACCTCACTTTATTACTATCCTGCAAATAGTATAGTCAGCTGGAGAATGTAAGCAGCATTCCTTCTCATTGCCTTATCAGACAACTGAGCCCTCCTTAATCAGAGCTGAAGGGTCCTAGAAGTCGAATATGTGGGGGAAATTTTAGAGAGCAGTACGGTGAAGCAGCTTCACATAAGAATATGAGTTGTTTAAAAAAATTATTTACTTATTTGAGGGGGGCAGGGAGAGGGAGAGGAAGAAGCAGACTCCCTGCTGAGCAGAGAGCCCCATGCGGGTTCGATCCCAGGACCCTAGGATCATGACCTGAGCTGAAGGCAGACTCTTAACTAATGGAGCCACCCAGGCATCCCAAGAATGTAATGAGTTGTGAAGTTTTCTGGAGAGATTGTGCAACACCATAGACAACGAAGATTGTTTTCATATATCGATTTTCCTCACAGTAAGGTCAACCTGTGTACCCAAGAACTCTTAAAATCATGATTTGTAACAGCACTCTTCTCCATCATTCTGGGATGCTTATTTTGAACTCCCCAGCTTTCCCAGCATGTCCTGATATACCCCAGCCTTTGAGAAACAAGTGAGGGGCACCTGGGTGGCTCAGTGGGTTAAAGCCTCTGCCTTTGGCTCAGGTCATGATCCCAGGGTCCTGGGACTGAGCCCCACATCGGGCTCTCTGCTCGGTGGGGAGCCTGCTTCCCCCTCTCTCTCTGCCTGCCTCTCTGCCTACTTGTGATCTCTGTCTGTCAAATAAATAAATAAAATCTTTAAAAAAACAACAAAAAAACCCCCAAGTGAGTACATGAATGAGGTGTGGCAGGGGTGGGGCACTCCTTTTCCAAGCATGGTTGCACCCACATTGAAGAAGTATGTTCCTGAATGAGGCATTCATTCAACAAAAATACATTCAGTCCTGTATTGTATGTAGTGGGCAAATGTGGGATTTCCCCCAACTACTTGTCCATTCTTAACAGCACCCTAATTTCTTTTTGCAGAATGACTTCTCCCCCACTGTGGGTGTTCTTGGTGGGATGGTAAATCCAAGCTCCTGTCCTACCACTATCAAAACCAGAAGGTTCCCTGAAGATTTCTTCTGACATATCCCTCATCTTACTACTTAGTACGGCCCAGAATTCAAGCTCAGCTGATCACAGGCAGTCTGGTGAGACTCTGAATCTTAAGCTGATAACATGAGGATAGAAGAAATTACTCTTTATTTTTCCCACAATTGATGCCCTTACAAGATGTGTCCTGGCTAGGAAGCTACCCCTGTGGCTCCTGATCTGTAGACCTCTTTTTTTCAAGCCCTATTCTTTAAACTTCCCATAAAGTATTTGAGTTCCCCAAGTCGATTCTACCAGTTCCCTTTCCCTTGGGTAACCAGAAGTGACAATATTGTCAATTTAAAGACATGTTGTTTCCCTCGCCAGCCACCAAAGAGCCTCAACTGAAACAGCGTGTCAGGCACTGACTGTAGAGCAACTGACAAGCTAGACAAGGATTCTGCCCCCATGAGGCTCACGTATGAGTGGGTAACATAGATTTACTTAGCGCGAAGATAAGAATCCCTAGATAAGGAAGTCAGCCATTGTTTTCATTTACACTGTATTGTGGACTGTTCATTCATCCATGCATATGATGAATATGTACGGAGGGCCTACGAGGTGCCAGACATTATAAGAATGAATGTAATCCATCTCATTTATTTCGTCTAATCGACAGAAGTATAACTAGGTCTTTTCTCCATTGCTCCAGACTCATCATGTCCCTTAAAAAGCTGAAGGTCAGGACCAGAAAGACATGTTTTAATGATAGGCCTGAGCTATCAAAAAGATGAGCCTTACCTCCTCTTACCCTTCCAGCCACCACCCTTCTCGTGTTTCTGGGTTCAAGGGAGGGAGACCATCACAGATGGTCACCGTCACTTTTGGGACTTCCGACAAAACAGGTAAAGATTCAGGTGCTCGGCAGGAGTGTCCTCAAACTTGGTCCAGATAAGGTGTAGTCCTGGTCAGTGTTTTCAAGCTTGCCCCCAGGGTGCCTAAGACACTGCAGAGAATCAGAAGACAGCGCCCATGTCCTGAAGCTCCAAAGGGGCTTTGTGAATTTTCTGACCCGTACTTCATACACAACATTGGTCTGTGGTATTGAGAAATGACATCCTGCTTTACCAAAGATGCCACCCTCCAAACCTAGAATACTCCACCTTCAGCTGGACTAAAAAGCACATCGTTTACTTCCTGGGAAGCACTACTCTTCCACCATATCCTCGCTGCTTTGATCGTTGACTATTCTAGTGTGAGTATCTGGTCTCCTCAAGTAAAGATGGTAAGCTGTTGGATGTAGTGACCTACAGATGTCAGATCTGAATCTTTCTCTCCGTGTCACCGCTCAGCAAATACTTGGGGGTAGATTGTTGATTGAAAGCAGCACCAAGGTTCTTGAGTCTCTTTTCCATAATCATGTGAGCCTGCCTTCACACAAGTGTCAGCCATTTGGGGGGCTCAGGAAGAGCAAACCAAAGGATGCCTGAAAGATGTTTAATCATTGTTTTCCCTATAATTTCATATTGTTGTCTAATTTGTGGAAAACCCATGTTTTACTAATTAGTAGGAGGAGTCATGACAAGAATCATAATCTTTTCTATAAAATATTTCTGTTCTTGACAGCATGTACATTCATCGCTCCAGCAGAAGCAGAACAGTCATGGGCATTTTCACAGCCAAAACAATCCCCCAAGTCAAATAATTTGCAGAATGTATATATATTATATACTTGTTAATTATACCCAAGCCCTGTCCCTAAATTTGTTTTTTGAATGAAGGTGACAATAGTTTCAGTTCTAAGACATTTTCCAACATTCAAGACACAGTTTCTTCATTCTGTGGTAGTCTACACACACACACACACACACACACACACACACACTCTCTCTCATGCA
>NW_022634604.1:0-804 GCF_010015895.1 Lontra canadensis
CAGTGGAAGGCCGCCCTGACTCCCTGGGCTGCGCCCCGCCCTCGCGCACCTCTGGCCTCCACTAGTTGTCACTGACACTGTTCCTCAAATTCCCAGCGTTTCCCCATACTCGGACATTGCCCCGGCTCTGTCCTCTTGGAACCACCACATACATCCCTTCCGTAGTTACTCTTTGACACTAATGTGCCCCAAACCCCAGTGTGCACAAGGGCACTGTTCTCTCCCCCGCCCCACCCTCACACCCCTCCCGCCCCACCCTTTATGACACAAGGCACTGGGACAGTATCTTTGGTCCTAATCTTGTTCTTTTGGTGTTTGCCATTGTCCCTTTCACTATTACCCCTCCTGATTTCAGACCCGTGACACCGTGTCCCTGTAGAGCCTTGCCCCTGTGGGCCTCACGTCCCTCGGTGACTCTTGCCAAGCCCACTCTCCTTCCGCCTTTCCTGCAGCTGCTCTCCCTTGTCCCCCCAGGTGGATTCACTGGTCTTTTCTGCCCTCTGTTCTGCCTATAGTCCTCATCCTCAAACCTGGACATGTGATCAGCCTAGAAGCTCAGTTAAAAAAGATGTTTTTTTTTTTTCAGAGCATGGCTCATGTTTCCCAACCCCCACCCCCATGCCCACTGATCCCAACCCTACCCTCCCATAAACCCATGCCATACCCCAACCCAAATACTGCCCCCCATCCCCCCTTCCCACCCCAACCTCCCTCCCGCCCCAACCTCCCTCCCGCCCCATCCCACCTCCCGCCCCGATCCCCCCTCCCGCCCCGATCCCCCCTCCCACCCCGATCCCCCCCCCT
>NW_022634604.1:904-3380 GCF_010015895.1 Lontra canadensis
CCCCCCTCCCGCCCCGATCCCCCCTCCCACCCCGATCCCCCCCTCCCACCCCAACCCCGCCGGATCCATAGTAGAGCCTGGCCAAAAATTATCCCCTTGCCACAACATTCAAGACTATAGTAGCAGCCACTGTTCACCAGCCCTTTTCCCCTGCTCCTTCCCCTGCCTCTGCTCCCACTGGAGGGCCCCACCACTGGAAATCTCCTTCTGATTGGCATCACTGGGACCTGCATGGATTCCTGCCTGTTCTCTCTTCTCCTTGCTCCCCCTGTTGATATCTGTCTCCCATCACCCTTCCTCCACACTTCATTCTCCATCCTTCCCAGTGCCTCCCTTCACCTCTGAGATGTGACCCTCTGGCACACTGCATCAAGGCCCCATTTGGACAGTCTTTCCCATGATCTTGCCTCACGGACTGCATTTCTTCCCTTTGCCTGCTCAGCTCAGGGAGAGCACCCTGCCTCTTCCCTAGGATCTATGTACCTCACAGCTCCCCAGATCTTGTCATGGGGTCTCATTGGGTCATCACTTCACCATCGGGTGTGCTCCCTTCCTGGGACCTGCTCTCAGCTCACACTCTTTCCATCCCCTCAGCAGGCCTCTGTCCTTTCTAAAACCATCGCTGTCCCTCATCTGGTCCTTCTACTGGCTCTGACCCCACTCCCTGCATGAGGCTCCCTTTTCCCTAGCCTCACCCCACCTCACCTTCCTTCCTCTGTCTCGCCTTTGAGTCAAGCCTTTGCCCATGGGACTTTACCCCAGTTCTTCCACTTCCTCCTCTTCTTTCTTCCCTTGACTTTGGTGCTTCCTTCTCTCCATCAGGTCTGAGGAACCACCCCAGTCCATTGTGTCTGATCTCCCACTCCTCGTTGACATGGTACAAACCTTCTTTGCCCTCCTTCCCTCTTGGCCATGTTCCCCTCACAACACCCACCTGTAGACTTAAGACCCTCATCTCACTCTCCATCCCATTGTGCCTCGCCCCATCTGCTGTCCACCAGAGGAAAGGGGTCCTCAAAGTCCCAGTCCCCGCCGTCTGCCCCCTTGTTCTCCCCTCTTGTGTGCCTTCACAACCCTCATCATCATCTTACTCTAAACCTGTGACAGTCCACTGGTTTTGAAGGTCTTAGCCCTTTTCTGGTTCCCTGTGTGGTATCCCCGCCCCATGCTAACCCTCCATCTTCAGCCCTGGGTTACAGGGCTTCCTTCTTTACAGTCCCTTCCACCTTGGTTCCTACCCACTCCCCCACCACTTCTAAGCAGATTTGCTGTCCACACACTGGACTGTACCCACCTGAGAACCCACTTCAGTGACACTGAGGTGACCAGCCATGGTTTCTGTACAGGGTCTGTCTTAATGGGCAGCGTTGCCCCTTTGTTTTTTCACTTCAGTTATTGGGACTATTTTCCCCACCTGCTCCCGAGGGCCCCTGGTAGCCAGGAGTCTAAACTGTGGTGTGTCAGCTCTGCTGAACTCAGCTCTGTTCCTGCTGTGGCCCCCCCACCCTCTTCCCACCTCCTGCTTGCTGTCCCCAGATTGGGGCTCCTCAGCCTCCATTATGTGGTACCCCCTTTATAGACCCAGAGTCCCTGGTACATCATGATTTTCTTCCCCTCTTCCATGCTGCTTGTTGCTTTGTTTCCTGAGTTCTGTGACCTCTCATCTGAAGGACCACCTTCCATGGCTGTCTTTCTCTTTCCATGCCGGCTGCACACTGACCTGGCTCGGCCCATCCCCCACATTTGCTTCTGCTCTCCTAGAGACCTCTTCCTCTTCAGCATCCCATCCCACTTCCCCATTACACGCCTGTCATGCAGCACATTTCCAAGGCTTTCCTTGACATCTCCATTTTGACCAGCCCTCTTGTTCCTCCTTGCTGTCACCTTTGTCCCCAACATGCCATACTAAATCTGTCTCTTGTCCCAATTTGCCCAAGGCCTTTTCAGGTCCGCCATTTTGGAGGGTGTTGCTTCCTTAAGCTCCTCTCTGAACTTTCATCTTCTTACCATGATCCGCTGACAGGGCTGTCTCCCAACATTTCAATGAGCCACCACCTGTATGACCTCATCCTTCTGGCCTCCTGTGTCTCCCAGGTTCCATGTTTGTCTTACCTGTGCTGTGCACATCCTCCTACATGGGCATCCTCATGCCTCTGGCTCACTCTGGGGTGCACAGCTCCTGGTCTCTCCATGTCCACTCCTTCCTCTGGGCTCTCTGCCACCCTCTCAGCACAGCGCACTCCCCGATCCTCTCACCAGCCTCTCCCGCCCTCTCTGCCAGGCCCCATCACCTGTCCTTTGTCACTCTTCTGTCCCTGTGGACCACCTCTGCTCTCCCACACACTCCCACCCGCTGCAGCCTGCTCGCCCGCCCCACCTCCAGGGCCCTGGCTTGGTGGCCCTCCTGCTTGGCATCTCCCCTGCACACACGGCACAGGGACCGTCCTGTGACCTGAGCCACCTGACGTTCCTTCAG
>NW_022634605.1:0-804 GCF_010015895.1 Lontra canadensis
CAGTGGAAGGCCGCCCTGACTCCCTGGGCTGCGCCCCGCCCTCGCGCACCTCTGGCCTCCACTAGTTGTCACTGACACTGTTCCTCAAATTCCCAGCGTTTCCCCATACTCGGACATTGCCCCGGCTCTGTCCTCTTGGAACCACCACATACATCCCTTCCGTAGTTACTCTTTGACACTAATGTGCCCCAAACCCCAGTGTGCACAAGGGCACTGTTCTCTCCCCCGCCCCACCCTCACACCCCTCCCGCCCCACCCTTTATGACACAAGGCACTGGGACAGTATCTTTGGTCCTAATCTTGTTCTTTTGGTGTTTGCCATTGTCCCTTTCACTATTACCCCTCCTGATTTCAGACCCGTGACACCGTGTCCCTGTAGAGCCTTGCCCCTGTGGGCCTCACGTCCCTCGGTGACTCTTGCCAAGCCCACTCTCCTTCCGCCTTTCCTGCAGCTGCTCTCCCTTGTCCCCCCAGGTGGATTCACTGGTCTTTTCTGCCCTCTGTTCTGCCTATAGTCCTCATCCTCAAACCTGGACATGTGATCAGCCTAGAAGCTCAGTTAAAAAAGATGTTTTTTTTTTTTCAGAGCATGGCTCATGTTTCCCAACCCCCACCCCCATGCCCACTGATCCCAACCCTACCCTCCCATAAACCCATGCCATACCCCAACCCAAATACTGCCCCCCATCCCCCCTTCCCACCCCAACCTCCCTCCCGCCCCAACCTCCCTCCCGCCCCATCCCACCTCCCGCCCCGATCCCCCCTCCCGCCCCGATCCCCCCTCCCACCCCGATCCCCCCCCCT
>NW_022634605.1:904-3380 GCF_010015895.1 Lontra canadensis
CCCCCCTCCCGCCCCGATCCCCCCTCCCACCCCGATCCCCCCCTCCCACCCCAACCCCGCCGGATCCATAGTAGAGCCTGGCCAAAAATTATCCCCTTGCCACAACATTCAAGACTATAGTAGCAGCCACTGTTCACCAGCCCTTTTCCCCTGCTCCTTCCCCTGCCTCTGCTCCCACTGGAGGGCCCCACCACTGGAAATCTCCTTCTGATTGGCATCACTGGGACCTGCATGGATTCCTGCCTGTTCTCTCTTCTCCTTGCTCCCCCTGTTGATATCTGTCTCCCATCACCCTTCCTCCACACTTCATTCTCCATCCTTCCCAGTGCCTCCCTTCACCTCTGAGATGTGACCCTCTGGCACACTGCATCAAGGCCCCATTTGGACAGTCTTTCCCATGATCTTGCCTCACGGACTGCATTTCTTCCCTTTGCCTGCTCAGCTCAGGGAGAGCACCCTGCCTCTTCCCTAGGATCTATGTACCTCACAGCTCCCCAGATCTTGTCATGGGGTCTCATTGGGTCATCACTTCACCATCGGGTGTGCTCCCTTCCTGGGACCTGCTCTCAGCTCACACTCTTTCCATCCCCTCAGCAGGCCTCTGTCCTTTCTAAAACCATCGCTGTCCCTCATCTGGTCCTTCTACTGGCTCTGACCCCACTCCCTGCATGAGGCTCCCTTTTCCCTAGCCTCACCCCACCTCACCTTCCTTCCTCTGTCTCGCCTTTGAGTCAAGCCTTTGCCCATGGGACTTTACCCCAGTTCTTCCACTTCCTCCTCTTCTTTCTTCCCTTGACTTTGGTGCTTCCTTCTCTCCATCAGGTCTGAGGAACCACCCCAGTCCATTGTGTCTGATCTCCCACTCCTCGTTGACATGGTACAAACCTTCTTTGCCCTCCTTCCCTCTTGGCCATGTTCCCCTCACAACACCCACCTGTAGACTTAAGACCCTCATCTCACTCTCCATCCCATTGTGCCTCGCCCCATCTGCTGTCCACCAGAGGAAAGGGGTCCTCAAAGTCCCAGTCCCCGCCGTCTGCCCCCTTGTTCTCCCCTCTTGTGTGCCTTCACAACCCTCATCATCATCTTACTCTAAACCTGTGACAGTCCACTGGTTTTGAAGGTCTTAGCCCTTTTCTGGTTCCCTGTGTGGTATCCCCGCCCCATGCTAACCCTCCATCTTCAGCCCTGGGTTACAGGGCTTCCTTCTTTACAGTCCCTTCCACCTTGGTTCCTACCCACTCCCCCACCACTTCTAAGCAGATTTGCTGTCCACACACTGGACTGTACCCACCTGAGAACCCACTTCAGTGACACTGAGGTGACCAGCCATGGTTTCTGTACAGGGTCTGTCTTAATGGGCAGCGTTGCCCCTTTGTTTTTTCACTTCAGTTATTGGGACTATTTTCCCCACCTGCTCCCGAGGGCCCCTGGTAGCCAGGAGTCTAAACTGTGGTGTGTCAGCTCTGCTGAACTCAGCTCTGTTCCTGCTGTGGCCCCCCCACCCTCTTCCCACCTCCTGCTTGCTGTCCCCAGATTGGGGCTCCTCAGCCTCCATTATGTGGTACCCCCTTTATAGACCCAGAGTCCCTGGTACATCATGATTTTCTTCCCCTCTTCCATGCTGCTTGTTGCTTTGTTTCCTGAGTTCTGTGACCTCTCATCTGAAGGACCACCTTCCATGGCTGTCTTTCTCTTTCCATGCCGGCTGCACACTGACCTGGCTCGGCCCATCCCCCACATTTGCTTCTGCTCTCCTAGAGACCTCTTCCTCTTCAGCATCCCATCCCACTTCCCCATTACACGCCTGTCATGCAGCACATTTCCAAGGCTTTCCTTGACATCTCCATTTTGACCAGCCCTCTTGTTCCTCCTTGCTGTCACCTTTGTCCCCAACATGCCATACTAAATCTGTCTCTTGTCCCAATTTGCCCAAGGCCTTTTCAGGTCCGCCATTTTGGAGGGTGTTGCTTCCTTAAGCTCCTCTCTGAACTTTCATCTTCTTACCATGATCCGCTGACAGGGCTGTCTCCCAACATTTCAATGAGCCACCACCTGTATGACCTCATCCTTCTGGCCTCCTGTGTCTCCCAGGTTCCATGTTTGTCTTACCTGTGCTGTGCACATCCTCCTACATGGGCATCCTCATGCCTCTGGCTCACTCTGGGGTGCACAGCTCCTGGTCTCTCCATGTCCACTCCTTCCTCTGGGCTCTCTGCCACCCTCTCAGCACAGCGCACTCCCCGATCCTCTCACCAGCCTCTCCCGCCCTCTCTGCCAGGCCCCATCACCTGTCCTTTGTCACTCTTCTGTCCCTGTGGACCACCTCTGCTCTCCCACACACTCCCACCCGCTGCAGCCTGCTCGCCCGCCCCACCTCCAGGGCCCTGGCTTGGTGGCCCTCCTGCTTGGCATCTCCCCTGCACACACGGCACAGGGACCGTCCTGTGACCTGAGCCACCTGACGTTCCTTCAG
>NW_022634606.1:0-3380 GCF_010015895.1 Lontra canadensis
TGTCCAACAAATGCTAATTCTGGAATGCAAAGACGATAGAATGTTCTGGAGTTATGCAAGGCAGTGGCCCCATCCGCTTCCTCCATAAAGGCCCTGATGCTAAATTCAGACATTCTGGGGCTTAGCTTGAGGAGCGGAGAATGATGTCCTCATTCAGAATCACCCACGGCTGTGGTCAATGGCCCCTGAAACCTCTGCACCTAAAGACAGGTGTCTTCAAGAGCTATGAAGAGGAGTCTTTTACCACTTATTGCTAACTGAAAATGAATCCCCTAGTGCTTGGTGTCATGACACTTCCTGTTTCACACCATTAACTGTCCCCTGAAATTTTAACTGGGAGAAACCCAGGGCCAGTAATGTTTCACCCCTTCCTGTTCAGCTTCCTGTGGGTGGGGTCCATCTCCAACTGTGGTGAAGACAGCCTTTGTACCTTTTGAATTGTATCTAAGCCCATGATCAATATGAGAACCAATAGAGGTGGTTTCATAGCACAGACCATATCATTGCATGGCTGACTGTGTCTAAGGTTCAGAGTGATACCATCAGAAAACAAACAATATTTCACTTAAATTGATATCAGATTTGGCTCCTTCCCATCTTTCAGGCCCCAAATGCCTAGAATTAGACTAATATTAGTCCTTGACTAATAGGAATGCAAAGAGCTTAGAGAAAAATTAGTAAGCACAATGGAAAAGTTTAGCAAGGTGACTGACTATAAGATAAACATATGAAAGGCAATTGTAGTTTATGTGCCAAAAAAAAAAAAACTTCAAAGCATTATTTTTTTAAAGATGTTATTTATTTATTTGTCAGAGACCAAGAGTGCACATAAGTAGGGGCAGCAGCAAGGAGAGAGAGAAGCAGCCTACCCACTGAGCAAGGAGCAAGGACCCTGGGATCATGACATGAGCTGAAGGCAGACTTTTTTTTTAGAGAGAGAGTTTATTTATTTATTTGACAGACAGAGTTACAATGAAAAGATTTATAGGGAATACAAGCAGGGGGAGTGGGAGAGGGAGAAGCAGGCTCCCCACTGAACAGAGAGCCTGATGCAGGGCTTGATCCCAGGACCTGAGCCGAAGGCAGACGCTTAACAACTGAGGCACCCAGGCACCCCTCAAACTGATTTTAGAAACTTGGTATTGTCCCCTGAGGGGGTGAACCATTCCAGGAAGTACTACAAAACTAGGTAGATGCATGAAGTAGATGGAGTGAGCTCCTATTCTGTCTCCCTGCTCCAAAAATCCATTTACTATATTGTCCTTGGAGATAGGATATATCAGGTATTAAACTAATAAGAACAGATGCTACACTTGATCTTAGCCAAAAGGCCAGGAAATAATTGAAGGCAGAAGTTTAACTGACTGAACCACCCAGATGCCCCCAAAGCATTATTTTTTTAAAGATACATTTGTAATATCAAGAAAAAAAAGATACACAGACTACCTAGGAGTAAATCTAAGAACAGATGTGTAGAACTTGTACACAGAAAATTTAAATTGAACAAAAAAGTATTAAAGATGACCTAAATAAATGGAAAGATTGTGGATAAGAAAATTTAAATATTGCAAAGAAAGCTGAATGGAAAGATTTCAGGGAACAAAAGCTTCTGAGAGCAAACCCAAACAGATTACTTAGCCTGGCACCTGGCAAAGGCGGTGCAATTCCACCTCGGGCAAAGACACTTGAGAATCATAGCAATAGGCCCCTTCCCAAGAAGATCAGCAAGAACATCCAGCCAAGAGCAAGTTAACCGATCAATGAGAATTGCAAAACTCCAGTGCTAGGGAAATATAGCACACAGAATTCATGACTTTTCCCTCATGATTCTATAGTCTTTCAAAGTTAATTTTTAAATTTTCTTTATTTCTTTTTTTTAACTTTTCTTCTTTCCTTTTTCAACCAACATCTTATCAATTCCTTTTAAAAAATCTTTTTTAGTTTTCATCTTTATAGTCATATTCCATCCCTTCATCATATTTGCCCTTTTTTGTGTGTATATATATATATATATATATATATAAGTTTTTCTTTCTTTAAAATTTTGGGAGGCAGTTTCTTCTAACAGACCAAAACACACCTAAAATCTAGTGTGGCTCTGTTCTTTTCATGAGCCTGATTTTTTTTTTCCTTTAGTATCCCCCTGGTTTCAGGTCTCTTGGATTTGTTTAGTGTATATTTTTCTGGGGTCATTGTTAGCCTTTTAGCATTTTGTTCTCTCATTCATCTATTCTTCTCCAGAAAAAATGACAAAATGGAAAGCTTTCCTAAAAAAAAAAAAAAAAAAAAAAAAAAAAAGACCAAGAGGCACTACCAACTGCCAGGGACCTAATCAATATAGATAGTAAGATATCAGAAGTAGAGTTCAGAATGGTGATTATAAAGATACTAGCTGGGCTTGAAAAAAGCATAGAAGATCAGGAGAATTCCTTTCTGGACAAATAAAAGGAAAAAATCTAACAAATTTGAAATTAAAAATGCTATTAATCAATAATGGAGGCCCTAACTGCCAGGATAAATGAGGCAGAAGAGAGAATTAGTGATATAGAACACCAAATGATGGAGAATAAAGAAGCTGAGAAAAAGAGAGATAAACAACTACAAGATTACAAGGGGAGAATTTGAGAGGTAACTGATATAATAAGATGAAACAATATTAGAATAATTGGGATCCCAGAAGAAGAAGAGAGAGAGGGACAGAAGGTATATTGGAGCAAATTAAAGCAGAGAACTTCCCGAATTTGGGGAGGGAAAGAGGCATAAAAATCCAGGAGGCACAGAGAACTCCTCTCAAAATCAATAAAAATAGGTCAACACTCTGTCATCTAATAGTAAAACTTTTAGGTCTCTGAGACAAAGAGAAAATCCTAAAAGCAGCTCAGGGTGAGAGGTCTGTAACCTACAATGGTAGAAACATTAGATTGGCAGCAGACCTATACACAGAGACCTGGTAGGCCAGAAAGGACTGGCAATTAAATGAGAAAAATATGCATCCAAGAATATTATATCCAACTAGGCTGTCACTGAAAATAGAAGGAGAGATAAAAATCTTCCAGGACAAACAAAAACTTAAAGAATTTGCAAACACCAAACAAGCCCTACAGGAAATATCGAAAGTGGTCCTTTAAGCAAAGAGAGAGCCTGAAAGTAACATAGAACAGAAAGGAACAGAGACAACATACAGTAACAGGCACCTTACAGGCAATACAATGGCATGAAATTCGGATCTTTCAATAGTTACTCTGAATGTAAATGGGCTAAGTGCCCCAAACAAAAGACACAGGGTATCGGATTGGTGAAAAACAAACAAACAAACAAAAACAAAAACAAGATCCATAGAAATGTTGTCCACAAGAGACTAGACTCAAAGAGACCTCCAG
>NW_022634607.1:0-3379 GCF_010015895.1 Lontra canadensis
TGTCCAACAAATGCTAATTCTGGAATGCAAAGACGATAGAATGTTCTGGAGTTATGCAAGGCAGTGGCCCCATCCGCTTCCTCCATAAAGGCCCTGATGCTAAATTCAGACATTCTGGGGCTTAGCTTGAGGAGCGGAGAATGATGTCCTCATTCAGAATCACCCACGGCTGTGGTCAATGGCCCCTGAAACCTCTGCACCTAAAGACAGGTGTCTTCAAGAGCTATGAAGAGGAGTCTTTTACCACTTATTGCTAACTGAAAATGAATCCCCTAGTGCTTGGTGTCATGACACTTCCTGTTTCACACCATTAACTGTCCCCTGAAATTTTAACTGGGAGAAACCCAGGGCCAGTAATGTTTCACCCCTTCCTGTTCAGCTTCCTGTGGGTGGGGTCCATCTCCAACTGTGGTGAAGACAGCCTTTGTACCTTTTGAATTGTATCTAAGCCCATGATCAATATGAGAACCAATAGAGGTGGTTTCATAGCACAGACCATATCATTGCATGGCTGACTGTGTCTAAGGTTCAGAGTGATACCATCAGAAAACAAACAATATTTCACTTAAATTGATATCAGATTTGGCTCCTTCCCATCTTTCAGGCCCCAAATGCCTAGAATTAGACTAATATTAGTCCTTGACTAATAGGAATGCAAAGAGCTTAGAGAAAAATTAGTAAGCACAATGGAAAAGTTTAGCAAGGTGACTGACTATAAGATAAACATATGAAAGGCAATTGTAGTTTATGTGCCAAAAAAAAAAAACTTCAAAGCATTATTTTTTTAAAGATGTTATTTATTTATTTGTCAGAGACCAAGAGTGCACATAAGTAGGGGCAGCAGCAAGGAGAGAGAGAAGCAGCCTACCCACTGAGCAAGGAGCAAGGACCCTGGGATCATGACATGAGCTGAAGGCAGACTTTTTTTTTAGAGAGAGAGTTTATTTATTTATTTGACAGACAGAGTTACAATGAAAAGATTTATAGGGAATACAAGCAGGGGGAGTGGGAGAGGGAGAAGCAGGCTCCCCACTGAACAGAGAGCCTGATGCAGGGCTTGATCCCAGGACCTGAGCCGAAGGCAGACGCTTAACAACTGAGGCACCCAGGCACCCCTCAAACTGATTTTAGAAACTTGGTATTGTCCCCTGAGGGGGTGAACCATTCCAGGAAGTACTACAAAACTAGGTAGATGCATGAAGTAGATGGAGTGAGCTCCTATTCTGTCTCCCTGCTCCAAAAATCCATTTACTATATTGTCCTTGGAGATAGGATATATCAGGTATTAAACTAATAAGAACAGATGCTACACTTGATCTTAGCCAAAAGGCCAGGAAATAATTGAAGGCAGAAGTTTAACTGACTGAACCACCCAGATGCCCCCAAAGCATTATTTTTTTAAAGATACATTTGTAATATCAAGAAAAAAAAGATACACAGACTACCTAGGAGTAAATCTAAGAACAGATGTGTAGAACTTGTACACAGAAAATTTAAATTGAACAAAAAAGTATTAAAGATGACCTAAATAAATGGAAAGATTGTGGATAAGAAAATTTAAATATTGCAAAGAAAGCTGAATGGAAAGATTTCAGGGAACAAAAGCTTCTGAGAGCAAACCCAAACAGATTACTTAGCCTGGCACCTGGCAAAGGCGGTGCAATTCCACCTCGGGCAAAGACACTTGAGAATCATAGCAATAGGCCCCTTCCCAAGAAGATCAGCAAGAACATCCAGCCAAGAGCAAGTTAACCGATCAATGAGAATTGCAAAACTCCAGTGCTAGGGAAATATAGCACACAGAATTCATGACTTTTCCCTCATGATTCTATAGTCTTTCAAAGTTAATTTTTAAATTTTCTTTATTTCTTTTTTTTAACTTTTCTTCTTTCCTTTTTCAACCAACATCTTATCAATTCCTTTTAAAAAATCTTTTTTAGTTTTCATCTTTATAGTCATATTCCATCCCTTCATCATATTTGCCCTTTTTTGTGTGTATATATATATATATATATATATATAAGTTTTTCTTTCTTTAAAATTTTGGGAGGCAGTTTCTTCTAACAGACCAAAACACACCTAAAATCTAGTGTGGCTCTGTTCTTTTCATGAGCCTGATTTTTTTTTTCCTTTAGTATCCCCCTGGTTTCAGGTCTCTTGGATTTGTTTAGTGTATATTTTTCTGGGGTCATTGTTAGCCTTTTAGCATTTTGTTCTCTCATTCATCTATTCTTCTCCAGAAAAAATGACAAAATGGAAAGCTTTCCTAAAAAAAAAAAAAAAAAAAAAAAAAAAAAGACCAAGAGGCACTACCAACTGCCAGGGACCTAATCAATATAGATAGTAAGATATCAGAAGTAGAGTTCAGAATGGTGATTATAAAGATACTAGCTGGGCTTGAAAAAAGCATAGAAGATCAGGAGAATTCCTTTCTGGACAAATAAAAGGAAAAAATCTAACAAATTTGAAATTAAAAATGCTATTAATCAATAATGGAGGCCCTAACTGCCAGGATAAATGAGGCAGAAGAGAGAATTAGTGATATAGAACACCAAATGATGGAGAATAAAGAAGCTGAGAAAAAGAGAGATAAACAACTACAAGATTACAAGGGGAGAATTTGAGAGGTAACTGATATAATAAGATGAAACAATATTAGAATAATTGGGATCCCAGAAGAAGAAGAGAGAGAGGGACAGAAGGTATATTGGAGCAAATTAAAGCAGAGAACTTCCCGAATTTGGGGAGGGAAAGAGGCATAAAAATCCAGGAGGCACAGAGAACTCCTCTCAAAATCAATAAAAATAGGTCAACACTCTGTCATCTAATAGTAAAACTTTTAGGTCTCTGAGACAAAGAGAAAATCCTAAAAGCAGCTCAGGGTGAGAGGTCTGTAACCTACAATGGTAGAAACATTAGATTGGCAGCAGACCTATACACAGAGACCTGGTAGGCCAGAAAGGACTGGCAATTAAATGAGAAAAATATGCATCCAAGAATATTATATCCAACTAGGCTGTCACTG
Source organism: Lontra canadensis (assembly GCF_010015895.1). NCBI lineage: Eukaryota > Metazoa > Chordata > Mammalia > Carnivora > Mustelidae > Lontra > Lontra canadensis. The sequence continues at coordinate 3,026 of NW_022634607.1, forward strand.
AAAATAGAAGGAGAGATAAAAATCTTCCAGGACAAACAAAAACTTAAAGAATTTGCAAACACCAAACAAGCCCTACAGGAAATATCGAAAGTGGTCCTTTAAGCAAAGAGAGAGCCTGAAAGTAACATAGAACAGAAAGGAACAGAGACAACATACAGTAACAGGCACCTTACAGGCAATACAATGGCATGAAATTCGGATCTTTCAATAGTTACTCTGAATGTAAATGGGCTAAGTGCCCCAAACAAAAGACACAGGGTATCGGATTGGTGAAAAACAAACAAACAAACAAAAACAAAAACAAGACCCATAGAAATGTTGTCCACAAGAGACTAGACTCAAAGAGACCTCCAG
>NW_022634608.1:0-3379 GCF_010015895.1 Lontra canadensis
TTGCTATGGGGAAATGTGTCAAACCCTCCGGGTAGGAGAATCCTACACGGCCCGGGACCCATCGCTGTATTCCAGTGTCTCCATTTACACAAACCCGCATTATGACCTAGCAGTATGAGAGTCCATGTCAATTTTGCCACAAGGGTATCTCGCCCCAGAGCCAGCAGTTCGAACCTGCCTTCTCCCTAGCAGCCAATGGGAATGTGAGGTGGCGATTTCAGGCATCCGTGCTTAGAGCCATGCTCTGGTATCCTTCCTTATGCGGCAGCCTGGAGACATCCAACAGGGATCACCTTTCCTGCAGAAAGAAACATTGGTATTTGGAGCAGCTCACAATCCCCAGAGGTGAAAACCTCGAAGGCCCCATGAGCCCACCCTTCCACTCAGGAGCCATTGGAGTCGAAAACTCCAGCCTGAGCCAACGTCGGATACTCGCACTTACATCAGATGTCGGAGATTTCGACTGAGCCTCTGCAGAGTGCCCTCTGCCTTGCTTTCTCCCCAAAACCTAACCCTAGCTTGTATTTTCAGACTTCCGTCCTTCCACTTCTGGCCCGCAAGCCCTCCAGATTGGGGAATTCTGCAGACACAACGCAGCAGTTAGCCTGCGCACCAGAAGGAAAATGTTTCCTATGGGGCTGCCCAGAAACCCCAAATGAGGATCCAACTGCACGGCCCTCGACTGCAACCTAATGTCCCAGGATGCCCTGTGCACTAATTCTCTGTCTGACACAGTTGAGCCCAGACTTCCCGTCTGACACCCAGACAGCTGGCCACGTATGCAAAACATTGGACCCACTTGGACCTCTGCCATCATCTCTTCCCCACCTGGGTTTTCAGGCATTGGTTCCTAGACCTTCTCTCAAATAACTGCATATGGGGGAATCTGATGCACAAAACATGACTCCTACTTCCCCATGGCAAGAAACTTTGTTGTAGGGATGGGGGTCAATGCCAAACCCACCCAGTCAGAGGAACCTGCAAGGCACATGAGGCCACGTGCATGCTTGAAGGCCGCCTTGGGAACAAACACGCATTGGGACCCTCAATCTCACCCATGTTTTCAAATGAGGCCTCTCGGTATCTCGATCTAGAGCACAAACTTTGGGCGTGCCATGCCCCTAGACCCCAAACCTAACCAAAGTTGGGGTTTTGCAATCGCCCATAACTGGGGCTCTGCACTGGAATACCTCTTTGGGAGGGAACCCTGAGATAGAAAAGGAAATCCTGACTTCTCACACAATGACCAAAATGATTGGGAGCCGGGCTCAGATCCCAAGAGAGGGAGAATCATTCATGGTCTAAGAGGCCAAATCCACATCCCTGGGCCATATCTGACATAAAATCAAGAGACAAAAGCCTGAGCTACCACCTCACACTGGCCCTTCCTTCATATCCAGAGGAATTCCCCTAATGGTGTATAGATCGGTCCTGCCATACCCTCGGCCCGAAACCTAACCTGACATTGTGTTTTCAGATTTCTGTTCCCACAGCCCTGGCCGACACACCCTTCAGGCTGGGACCTCTGGAGCCACTCCACAGGACTATGCGTGCCCTCTCAATGGAAACTGGCCCATTCCATTGGCCACAACCCTACAGATTAGGAGGAACCTGCAAGTACCCCGAGCCCATCGCATTTGAAGAGTCCTCTCTGGATGTGAAGATATTTCTGATGCAACCTAAGCAACTAACGCCTCTCAGATACTCAGACAGATGTGCCCAGAGACAGAAGATGGAACCGGATCAGACATGCCCTTAGGCCCTCATCTACAACCTAGCTTAGGTTTGCATGCATCTCACCCCAGAGGTCTGGGTTCACATAACAGAATAAGGTGGTATCCTGAGGCAAAAAACAGAATGCCTATTGTCTCCACATGGGAATCTTGCTTTGGGGAAACGTGTGAAACCCTCCAGGTAGGAGAATCCTACAGGTCCAAGGATGCACCGACATATTCCAGGGACTCCTTGGACACAAACCCGCATGATGACCGATCAGTATGAGAGTCCATGTCAATTCTGCCCCACGGGTAGCTCGCCCTAGAGCCAGGAGATCGAACCTGCCTTCTCTCTAGCTTCCAATGGGAATGGGAGGTAGTGATTCCAGACATCCGTCCTTAGAGCCATGCTCTGGAATCTTTCCTTATGGGGCAGCCAGGAGCCATCCAACAGGAATAGCCATTCCTGCAGAAGGAAACCTTGTTTTTGGGAGCAGCTCAGAACACCGAGAGTGGGAAAACCTCGAAGGCCCCATGAGGCCAACCTTCCACTCAGGAGCCAACGTGGTCGAAAACTCCAGCCTGAGCCAACGTCGGATATTCGTACTTACATCAGATGTCGGAGATCTCGATTGAGCATCTGCAGAGTGCCCTCTACCTTGCTCTCTCCCCAAAACCTAACCCAAGCTTGTATTTTCAGACTTCTGTCCTCCCACTCCTGGCCCGCAAGCCCTCCAGATTGGGGAAATCTGGAGACACAACGCAGGAGTCAGCCTGCACACCAGAAGGAAAAATTGTCCTATGGGGCTGCCCAGAAACACCAAATGAGGATCCATCTGCACGGCCCTCGACTGCAACCCAATGTCCAAGGATGCACTTTGCATAAAGGCTCTGTCTGACACAGCCTGAGCCCAGAGCTCCCGTCTGACACCCAGAGAGCTGGCCATATATGCAACAGATTGGACCCGCCGTGGACCTCTGCCGTCATCTCTTCCCCACCTGGGTTTTCAGGCATCGGTCCCTAGACCTTCTCTCAAATAACTGCATAAGGGGGACTCTGATGCACGAAACATGACTCCTCCTTCCCCATGGCAAGAAACCTTGCTGTGGGGATGGGGGTAATGTCAAACCCTCACAGTCGGAGAAACCTGCATGGCCCATGAGGCCACGCGCATGCTTGAGGGCCGTCTTGGGCACACACACGCATTGGCACCCTCAGCCTCACCCTCGCTTTCAAATGAGGCCTCTGGGTATCTCGACCTAGAGCCCACACATTGGGCTTGCCATGCCCCTAGGCTCCAAACCTAACCAAACCTGGGGTTTTCCAGTCGCCCATACCTGGGGCTCTGCACTGGAATCCCTCCATTGGAGGGAACCCTGAGACAGAAAAGGGAATCCTGCATTCCCACACAATGACCAAAATGATTGGGAGCCAGGCCCAGAACCCCAGAGAGGGAGAATCCTCTTCCTTCCCACACAATGACCAAAATGATTGGGAGCTGTCCCCGATCCCCAGAGAGGGAGAATCATCCAGGGACCATGAGGCCAACTCCACATCCCTGGGCCTTTCTTGACACATAATCAAGAGACAAAAGCATGAGTTACCACCTCACACTGGCCCTTCTTTCCTATCCGGAGGAGTTCCCCTCATGGTGTGTAGATCG
>NW_022634609.1:0-3379 GCF_010015895.1 Lontra canadensis
CGCAACGTCGGCGCACCCGCGGGTGCCCACGGGCTGTTCTGGCCTTGAAGCCGGCCTGCCGACCCAATGCTCTTCCTAGGACAGCTCCCCGGGAGCCATGGCGTAGCCACCCTCGTCTCCTTGTGTCTTGCAGCGGACCTCTCTGGCACGGTTCTCGATGCGTGGACAACCAGGACAGGTGAGCGTACACGTCTGGGCTTGCAGGGAGGCCCCAGATACCTTGGCCGGGCATCGGGAAGCGGGTACCCCAGCAGTGACTCTGCAGCTGGCCCTGGGCTTGCGGTGGGCGTCCCCGTTGTCCAGACGGCGTTGACCTTCCCGGGAGCGTGTGACCTTGAGCCATGCCAGGTGCAGGGAATGCGAACGTGGGGCCGGGTGGCCGGCAAGGCCTGGTAAGCGCGGGGTGGCCGCCATAGGCCCAGGCGCCGCGACGGCCTCCTGACACATGCCGGCGTGTCCCGTGGGCCCGGGAACGTAGTTGACGTCAGACCCCTGGTCTCACAAGCCTCTGTGTCCTTCAGCAACGGGGTGTTGCTCGAGGCGCGGGACTTGGCCGCATTGGGCGGGCTGAAGAGGCCTGAGCTCCTGTCCCCTAGAGCAGACGCCCAAGGCATTTGGGACCCCGGCGGGCTGCTTCCGAAAGCGCAGGAGGATTCCTTGTGCTGGCGGGACAGCAAGGTTCCACTGGGCGTCGGGACGGAATGTGCCAGTTCCACGCCATAGCTCCCATGGGATGGGCGCTTCTCGCCTGAGACTCTCAAGCACTCAGGACCGGGTCCTGACGAAGGGGTGCTGCTCGGGGAGTGTCCGCTCCCTCGCCCAGGCGGCCGCTGGGTGGTGTGCCTTGCTGCAGTGGTGGATAGGGACCTGGCATTCACTGCTCGGCCCTGGGGGATCCCTGGGCCCGAGCAACCTTGGGCTTCCAGTGTAGGGGCTCCGATCCTTGGATCCCGGCTTGGACGAGGTGTGGTTCGGCGTCGACCTGGCCCTATGTCCCGGGGCGCCACTCTCGGCTCGCGTCCCCGGGAGACAGCGGGGACCCGTGGAAACCCTGTGTTCCGTGCCATGTTCAGGGGCCGTTCTGAGGAAGGCTGGGCTCCCACAGGGGCAACGATCTCGCTTGTTTGGGGATGCCCAGGTCAGGGCAGCTGGGCCCCTGGGCCCTGCTCCTTCCTGGCGGACCCTAGCCACGCTTGGGTCAGCCATTGGCTGGGCGCCACCGGCCAGGACCTTGGGAAAGGTCTCCCTCGGCCGCCTGGCCGGCGCCCCAGACCAGGGCGATTTGACAGCTCGTCTCTCTGTGTCTCCTCAGTACCCCATGCACAATCGAGGAGCTCGCCCGCCTCTGCACGGCTTGCTTGGCCCAGCCCTGCCCACAGGTCTAATGTCTCAGCAGCCCGAGGCATGGCGGTGTGCGTCATGCATCCCCGGTAAGCCGGTTCTGGGTGTGACGCGACCGCACGCATCGCCACCAGCTTGCTTGGGTCAATGATGAGAACTCATATGGTCTCGAAGAGCGATGATGACCTAAAAATCATGCTCAATAGGATTACGCTGAGGCCCAATGCAGGCGTCGGTGCCGGGATCCGCATCCCCCCAGACCCTCGGGACCCTGGAGGGGCGCTGCCGTTGCGGCCTGGAGCCGAACGATGTGTCGGGGCTCCCTGTTGCGGCCCTGGCCTGTCCGTGCACGTCAGGGGCCCCCTGGAGGGCTTGAGGCATGCCGCCCGGCCTAGCGACCCAAGCCCCCTCCCAGGACAGCTCCCTGGGCGCCATGGCTTAGGAAAGCTTGTCTCCTTGTGTCTTTCAGCGGGCCTTGGGCGCCAGGTTGTCAGCGCGGCGTTGCCCAAGAGAGGTGCGTGGGAGACTCTGGGCCTGGAGGGAGATGCCAGGTGCCATGGGTGTCGTCCGTGAAGCCCGAATCACGGCAGGGGCTCTGACACCAGCACTGAGCTAGGGGTGGGGGCCCTCGTGGTCCCAACGGCGTTGACTTGCCCACGAACAGCCGCCCTGGGGTCATCCCAGGGGCAGGGAATGCGAACGTTGGGCCGGGTGACTGGCAAGGACTGGAGCCTGGGGGGATGCTGCCGCAGACCCACGTGCCCCTGAGGCCTCCTTGTGCCTCCCGTTGTGTCCTGTGCGCCCGTGAGCGGAGTATACGTGAGACCCTGGGCGTCAGGGGCTTCTGTCCCCCTCAACGTGTGGTTCGTGCTCCAGCCACCCCCAGCGCCTGTTTCGTGGGGTTGGAGAGGGCAGAGCTCGAGACCCAGGCACCAGACTGCCAAAGACTTTGGGAGCCTGCGAGGCTGCTGAAGGACAGCCCTCATGTTTCCTTGGGCTCACGAGTCAGCAAGCTTTGGCTGGCCCTGGGGAAGAATGGGAGAGCTCCAGGTCACATAGGCATTGGGCGAGAGCCTGTCCTTGGACGCCCCCAGTGGAAGCGCCGCCACCGGGGGGAGAGTCACGACCCTGTTGCAGGGCGGGCAGCGGTCTCCTGCCTTGCGCTCGTGGGAGACGGTGACCCGCGACTGCCTCTTCAGCCCTGGCCCATCCGGGCGTGGGGGCCCGCATTGGCTGCGAGTGCCAGCGCCCGGATGCATAGACCACAGCTGGGCCGATCTGGGGGCGGGCGTCCTCCTGGTCATGATCTCTGGGACCGTCACCGTTTGCTTGGGGCCCCGCTGGACATCGCGGGAGCCCTCGAAAACCCTGTGTTCCCGGCCATGTTCTGGGGCCTTCTCAGCAAGGGGAGACTCCCACAGGGGCCCCGCTCTCCATTGTTTCGGTAGGCTCAGGAATGGGCAGCTGCTCCCCTGGGCCCTGCTGCTTGCTTGCGGACCCGAGCCATGGCTGGGTCAGCCACACGCCTGGCCATCTGCGGCCAGGCCTCCGGCTATGAAACATGGTGGCCGCACGGCACTTGCCACAGAGCAGGCCGTCCTGACAGCTGGCCTCTCCCTGTCTCCTCAGAGCCCCATCCCTCAGTGAGGAACTCGCCCTGAACACCATGTCTTGCTTCTCCTAGCCCCGCCCACAGGGCTCAGGTCTCCGGACCCCGGGGCATGGCGCTGTCCCGATCGCACCCTCGGTAAGCAGCTTCTCGGTGGGCAGGGACGTCACGCGGAGCCCCCGGCTAGCTTGGGTCAATGATGAGAACTCATATGGTCTGGAAGAGCGGTGATGACCTAAAAATCATGCTCAATAGGATTACGCTGAGGCCCAGTGCAAGGGACCGTGCGGGGATCAGTTCCGCCAGGCCCTCGGGGCATGGAGGGTGCGCTGCAGCTGGGCGCTCGAGGAGAACGAACTCGCGAGCCCCTCTGCTCTGGCCGCGCAACGTCGGCGCACCCGCGGGTGCCCACGGGCTGTTCTGGCCTTG
>NW_022634610.1:0-3378 GCF_010015895.1 Lontra canadensis
AGCCACATGCAGAAAAATGAAATTGGATCATTTCCTTACACCACACACGAAAATAGACTCAAAATGGATGAAGGACCTCAATGTGAGAAAGGAATCCATCAAAATCCTTGAGGAGAATGCAGGCAGCAACCTCTTTGACCTCAGCCGCAGCAACATCTTCCTAGGAACATCGCCAAAGGCAAGGGAAGCAAGGCAAAAATGAACTATTGGGATTTTATCAAGATCAAAAGCTTTTGCACAGCAAAGGAAACAGTTAACAAAACCAAAAGACAACTGACAGAATGGGAGAAGATATTTGCAAACGACATATCAGATAAAGGGCTAGTGTCCAGAATCTATATAGAACTTAGCAAACTCAACACCCAAAGAACAAATAATCCAATCAAGAAATGGGCAGAAGACTTGAACAGACATTTCTTCAAAGAAGACATCCAGATGGCCAACAGACACATGAAAAAGTGCTCCATATCACTCGGCATCAGGGAAATACAAATCAAAACCACAATGAGATACCACCTCACACCGGTCAGAATGGCTAAAATTAACAAGTCCGGAAATGACAGATGCTGGCGAGGATGCGGAGAAAAGGGAACCCTCCTACACTGTTGGTGGGAATGCAAGCTGGTGCAACCACTCTGGAAAACAGCATGGAGGTTCCTCAAAATGTTGAAAATAGAACTACCCTATGACCCAGCAATCGCACTGCTGGGTATTTACCCTAAAGATACAAACGTAGTGATCCGAAGGGGCATGTGCACCCGAATGTTTATAGCAGCAATGTCTACAATAGCCAAACTATGGAAAGAACCTAGATGTCCATCAACAGATGAATGGATAAAGAAGAAGTGGTATATATACACAATGGAATACTATGCAGCCATCAAAAGAAATGAAATCTTGCCATTTGCAACAACGTGGATGGAACTAGAGGGTATCATGCTTAGCGAAATAAGTCAATCAGAGAAAGACAACTATCATATGATCTCCCTGATATGAGGGAGAGGAGATGCAACATGGGGGGTTAATGGGGTAGGAGAAGAATAAATGAAACAAGTTGGGATTGTGAGGGAGACAAACCATAAGTGACTCTTAATCTCACAAAACAAACTGAGGGTTGCTGGGGGGATGGGGGTTGGGAGAGGGGGGTGGGGTTATGGACATTGGGGAGGGTATGTGCTATGGTGAGTGCTGTGAAGTGTGTAAACCTGGAGATTCACAGACCTGTACCACTGGGGAAAAAATAAATATATGTTTATAAAAAATTAAAAAAAAAAAAGACAGGCCAGGGACATCCCAGCCCCACCTCTGTGGCCTATGAAGGGCTGTGTTACCATGGCCAGGACCACTGTCCTCCTCATGCTCCTCTGTCACTGCATGGTAGAGAGGGTCCTCAGTGCCTCAGGGTGGTTTCTCAGTCTGAAACAGACTCCAGTGTCTCAGATACCAACACAACTAGAACCTTTCTCTTAATTGTGATGTGTCTGTGTTTGCAGGTTCCCTGTCCCAGCCTGAGATGACCCAGCAACCATTCCTCTCTTCATCTCTTGGAACAACAGCCAGACTCACTTGCACCCTGAGCAGCGGCTTCAGTGTTGGCAGCTATTGCATATACGGGTACCAGCAAAAGCCAGGGATCCCTCCCTGGTATCTGCTGAACTACTACTCAGACTCAAACAAGCACCAGGGCTCTGGGATCCCCAGCCACTTCTCTGGTTCTGTAGATGTCTCAACCAATGCAGGGCTTCTACTCATCTCTGGGATGCAGCCTGAGGGTGAGGCTGACTATTACTGTGCTACAGGTCATGGTGGTGGGAGCAGCTACCGTTACTCACAGTATCCCAGACAATGAGAAAGTGAGAAAAAAACCCCTTGGACCGTGAACTTTGTCTCTGGGCCTCTTTTACTGAGAAACTTCCATGGGACTTCCTATCAGATGTATGCCAGAGGCACTAAACATGGTGAGAGAAACAAATGTGAGGCTGGGAAAAAGTCCAGGGCCTTAGGTTCCAAGCCTTGACACATGTATTGAGGGGGTTAATCTCTTCACTGGTGACAGCAGTAGAACATATTTCCCAGGGATTCGGCCATGAACGGGAGCCCTGCTGGAACTCTGTCATTTTATTACACATGGGACCCATGAAGACTCTCAAATGTTAAACACGTATATTAATATTAATGTATTATATTACATTATAATATATTAATACTAATATGTATCATGAATATGATTGTATGTTAATACAGAAGGATATGTATATCAATACTAACAAATGTATATTAATGTATATTAATACTAATAAGTATTAGCATTACTAAAATATTTTCTTTTGTTAAACATAATAGAACAGAAGATCAAATCCATCCAGATGACAGCACACAACATTACATTGTTTTAGGAAATATATATATTCATTTTTTTCCCTGAAGATTTTATTTTTATGTAATCTCTACACCCAGTGTGGATCTCAAACTTAGAATCTTGAGATCAAGAGTTACATGCTCCAGGGACTGACATAGCCAGGAGCCCATCTATATGCATACTTTCAAGACAGAGTGTCACATGAAGCTTATCCCAGCCCCCAGGCTGTGCTTTTTGCCTCCAATGAGAAAGCTTATTAAAAAGATGAACTTTCTTATTAATTTGTTCTATCACATTGATTGATTTGCGAATGTTGAACCATCCTTGTAGCCCAGGAATGAATCCCACCTGGTCATGGTGGATAATCTTTTGAATGTGCTGTTGGATCCTGTTTGCTAGGATCTTGTTGAGAATCTTAGCATCCATATTCATCAGTGATATTGGTCTGAACTTCTCCTTTTTGGAAGTGTCTTTGCCTGGTGTGGGGATCAGGGTAATGCTGGCTTCGTAGAAAGAGTCTGGGTTTTCCTTCTGCTTCAATTTTTTGAAACAGCTTCAGGAGAATAGGTGTTATTTCTTCTTTGAAAGTTTGGTAGAATTCCCCAGGGAATCCCTCAGGTCCTGGGCTCTTGTTTTCTGGGAGGTTTTTGATCACTGCTTCAATCTCGTTATTAGATATCGGTCTATTTAGGTTGTCGATTTCTTCCTGGTTCAATTTTGGGAGTTTACAGTTTTCCAGGAATGCATCCATTTCATCTAGGCTACTAGCATATTGGCATATAACTGTTGATAATAACTTCTGATGATTGTTTCTACTTCCTTGGTGTTAGTTGTGATCTCTCCCTTTTCGTTCATAATTTTATTAATTTGGGCTTTCTCTCTTTTCTTTTGGATTAGTGAGGCCAATGGTTTATCGATCTTATTGATTCTTTCAGAAAACCAGCTTCTAGTTTCATTGATACATTCTACTGTATCTCTGGTTTCTACCTCATTGATCTCAGCTCTAATCTTGATTATTT
>NW_022634611.1:0-3378 GCF_010015895.1 Lontra canadensis
TTGTGTCAGATTTCATATTAGTGTCCATGGTGGAGAAGGTAAGTGGGGTGGCATCAGTGGCTGTGCATGTTTTCCCTGATGTAGGGGTTTTGTGCAGCACCATAGGGCATGGTTTCCTTTTGGAAGACAGGGAGACTCTTGTGTTATGGCTCCAGAGTCCCCATTCTGGAGGGATTGCATTCCAGGATTCAAGGGATGGAATTCTGAAAACCCAAGTCAGTGTATATTTAGGGTGAAGGGCATGTATCCCTCATCTGCAGATGTTGGGGTGAGTTCCCAAGAATCTGAAGTTAGAGATAATGTCAGGCATTCGCTCAGACCAGACTAAAATTTGTGTCCACTAAGGCTGCCGAATATGTGGGTGGCCTCCTGGGACCATGGAGATATCTCCTGCTGGGGGATTTTTGCAGCTACATATAGTATGATTTCATTCTGTGGGAGAGGTGGAGTCCTGTTCTATCGCTCAGGGGTCCCCACATGGAGAGATTTGAGGGAAGGTCTCTGGGTATGGATGCCTGAAACTCAACCTAGGTTTAGCATTCGGGACTAAGGGCTGGCAGATCTGATCTGTTGACTCCTGGGCCAGCTATGTGGGCGGCTGACTAGAGGTCGGGGCTAAGGCTGAGGGACAGAATGTTTATTAGGGTCCAGGGTCTGGTTCTGTAAATGGGGGTGGCCTCATTGGACTGTAGGTTTCTCCTAATCTGGGGGTTCTGTGCAGCTCCATTGAGCACAATTTCCTTACAAAGGGTAGGCAGAGTCCCATGGTGTGGATCTGGAGTTCTCTATCTGAAGGGGTTGTGGGCCAGGACTCTTGCACTGGAATTCTGAAATACATGATAACATTGCACTTATGGCACAGGGCAGTGCAGGCACAACCTATAAACTCTGCAGCGTGCTCCCTGGGATGTGCGGTTAAGGCTAGATTCAGGTGGTATGCTCAGCCTGGAGTTTGTATCCATGCGATCTGCCTAATGTGTGGGTGGCCTCATAGTGCCATGAAGTTTTCTACCACTCTGGGGGTTCTGTGCAGGTCTAAATAGTATGATTTCATTCTGGGGGAAAGGTGGGTTCCTACTGTATGGCACAGGGGTCCCCAAAAGGAGGAATTTGAGAGGAGGGCTCTGTTTATGGATGGCTGAAAAAGCGAGCTAGGTTTAGTATTAGGGCCAGGGGCATGGCAGGTCCTATCTGCTGACTCTGCGGCCAGGTACGTGGGTGGCTGACAGGAGGTCATGGCAGAGGTGAGGATAGAATGTGCATTAGGATCCAAGGTTATGTCCATAAATGTTGTTGGCCTCATTGGTCATGCAAGTTTCTCCTAATCTGGGGGTTTAGTGCATCTCTATTGAGCATGGTTTCCTTCTGGTTGGTAGGCATAGTGCCATTGTGTGACTTCGGATTTCTCTATCTGGAGGGCTTTTGGGCCAGGACTCTTCAGAGGGAAGCCTGGAAACCCAAGGTCGCATTAGGGTTAGGGCGCAGAACTTGGGAGGCCCAATGTACACATCCTGTGGCTTGCTCCCTGGGATCTGAGGTTAAGGCGAGTGTCAGGAGATAGACTCAGGCTGGAGTTTGAGTCCATGCCATCTGCCAAATGTGGAGGTGGCTCCATGTTCCACGGAGTTTTCTCCCGCTCTGGGGTTTTGCTCAGTTCCAAATAGTTTGGTCTATTCTGGGCAATAGATGGTGTCTGGCTTTATGGTTCAATGATCCCCCATATGTAGGGATTTGAGAGTAGTGTACCAGTTATCGATGCCTGAAAACCCAACTTACATTTAGAATTAGGTCCTCGTGGCATGGCAGGCCTTATATCCTGACTCTGGGGTGAGCAAACCATGGGACTGGGTTGAAAATTATATTTAGGCTAGGGGTCACAGTGTGTGGTTGTGTCTTTTATGGCCTACAAAATTTGACGTGGTCCTGGGCAACGCAGGTTACTTCCAACTCTGAGGGTTTTACATAGTTCCAAAAAGCAAGGTTTCCTTTTGGGGACAGGATGAGTTCTGTTTTGTGGCTCAGGGATCCCATGTTTGGAGGGATTCATCAGGAGGCTTCTGATTTTAGATGCCTGAAAAACCAACCTAGAATTAGGATTAGGGCCTGGTGGTATGTCAGTTCCAATCTCCTGGCTCTGGGGCCAGCTGTCCTGGGGGCTGATTGGAGGACAGAACTCAGGTTGTGTCAGACTGTGTATTGGTGTCCAGGGTGGCGTATGAAAGTGGGGTGACATTGTGGTCCTTACACATTTTCCCTAATCAAGAGATTTTGTACAGCAAAATAGATCATGGTTTCTGCTTCAGGGCAGGGAGAGTCTTGTGGGGTGGCTCTGGTGTCTCCAATCTGGAGGGCTTGCATTCAAGGACTCAAGGGATGGAATTCTGAAAGCCCAACCTCAGTGTATGCTAAGGCTGTGGGGCATGGATCCCCAATCTCCAGATGCTGAGAGGAGCTCCCAATATTCAGAAGTTAGGGCGAGGGTCAAGCATTCACTCAGACCAGACTAGAATTTGTGTCTACTAGGGCTGCCGAATGTGTGGGTGGCATCCTGGGGCCAGGAAGGTTTCCCCTATTCTGGGATTTTGTGCATGTCTAAATAGTATTGTCTCATTCTGGGAGAGAGTTGGAGCCCTGTTGTATGGCTCAGGGGTGCCCATATGGAGGGATTCAAGAGCAGGGCTCTTTGTATGGTTGCCTGAAAACCCAACCTCAGGTTAACATTAGGAACTAGGGGCATGTGAGGTCTGATCTTCTGACTCTGTGTTCAGCTACATAGTTGGCCAGCTGGCAGCTGGGACTCTGGCTGAAGGACAGAAGGTGTATTAGTGAACAGTGTTGGGTTCCGTGGATAGGATTGCCCTCGTGGACCATACAGGTTTCTCAAAATCTGGGGGTTTTGTGTAGCTATATTGAGCATGGTTTCCTTCCAAGGACAGGCAGAGTCCCATGGTGTGTCTCTGGCGTTCTCTATCTAAAGAGCTTGTGAGCCAGGACTCTTGGGACGGAAATCTGAAAACCCATGCTAGGATTAGGGTTAGGGACTAGGGACAGGCAGGCCCAATTTTCAGATGCTGAGGCGAGCTCCTGGGAATCTGAGGTTAAGGCGAATGTCAGGAGGTGGCTTAGGCTGGAGTTTGTATCCATGCGATCTCCCAAATGTTGGGGTGGCCTCATGGGGCCAAGGAGTTTTCCCCCGCCCTGGGATTTTTGCGCAGTTCCACAAAGTTTGGCCTATTCTGGGGGATAGGAGGTGTCCTGTTTAATGGCTCGGTGTCCCCATATAGAATGACTGGAGAGCAGGGTTCTGGGTATGGATGCCAGAGAGCCCAACCTAGGGTTTGGATTAGGGCCTAGGGGCATGGCAGGTCCAATCTGCTG